>NC_134360.1:256109791-256110819 GCF_048569485.1 Anomaloglossus baeobatrachus
GGGAGGGGGCGATTTAAGTGATTGAAAAACTCCTTTATTTTACCAATGTATACCATAAAATGAAAACCATATCAGCTTCAAATTAATTAGAAATTGCCGTAATCTGCCGCAAATCTTCATCCTATTTCTTTACAATGAATAGAGATTTGTGGGGATTTTTTTTTTGCAATTCAGCTCCTAATCCTCTGCATAGGCATAAAATAACATGCTGGATGCATCAGGCTGTCACTAGAGGGCAGTAAATTATTGCATTATCTGGGGGCCTAAATGAAAAGCCACAGGGAAATCTGCACCAAACGTGGATTTTAGGGCAGGTCAGCAAAAATAGAAATAGCAGAAAACCTACCCCTTGGTCATCAGTATCCGGGCTTCAAGCATGAGTGCGAGGGACAAGGCATGCATTGTCTAAAGGCAAAGGTCACCAACTCCAGTCCACAAGGCCACCATCAGCGCATGTTTTTAGGATTTCCTTCCAATTACACAGGTAATAATTGAATCCTCTAAACAGGGGATGATACCAACACCTTGCAACACTAAGAAGACCCTGAAACATGCCCCGCTGCTGGCCTTGTGAACTCCGGCCTAAGGAACGTCAGAGGATTGGAGAAGTGAGTACACTGAATCTTCACATTTTAAAGCCGCATTCCAGCAATTGGTTTTTATTCCACCGCTGGAGAGGTGCTTTAACCCCTTAGTGACTGAGCTAATTTTCACCTTAATGACCAGACCAAATTTTGCAATTCTGACCAGTGTCACTTCATGAGGTTATAACTCTGGAACGCTTCAACGGATCCCGGTGATTCTGAGATTGTTTTTTCGTCACATATTGGACTTCATGTTAGTACCAAATTTAGGACAAGATTTTTTCCGTTTATTTATGAAAAAAATTGAATTTTGGCAAACATTTTGAAAATTTAGCAATTTTCAACTTTTGAATTTTTATACCGTTAAACCGGAGATTTCTGTGACACAAAATAGTTAATAAATAACATTTCCCACTTGTCTACTTTACATCAGCACAATTTTGG
>NC_134360.1:256111019-256213519 GCF_048569485.1 Anomaloglossus baeobatrachus
ACATGCCCCCCCTGTGTTAGATTTGGCCCCCAGGCTGCTGCTCATTCTAAAATAAAAAAGCTTTACTTACCCCTGCAGCGTTTCTCCCCGTGTCCCTGCTTCCACTGTGATCAGGCACGCAGAGATCTCAGGCTGCTGTGCCGATCACATGACCGCACCGAGAACCAGGAAGTGAAGGAAGAGAAGCACGGAGGAGACAGGAGGGAGCTCAGCGCTGGAGGAGGACAGGAGGGAGACAGGAGGGAGATCAGCGCTGGAGGAGGACAGGAGGGAGGCAGGAGGGAGCTCAGCGCTGGAGGAGGTAAGGAAAGAGGGTTTTATTTTACTATGGGCAGCAGCTTGGGGCCGATATCTAACACAGGGGACTTGTGCGATCTATAGGGGCCATGGGCAGCACTATGGGGGCGATATCTAACACAGGGGGACTTGTGCGATCTATATAGGGGCCATGGGCAGCACTATGGGGGCGATATCTAACACAGGGGACTTGTGCGATCTATATAGGGGCCATGGGCAGCAGCCTGGGGGCGATATCTAACACAGGGGGACTTGTGCGATCTATAGGGGCCATGGGCAGCAGCCTGGGGGCGATATCTAACACAGGGGGCTTGTGCGATCTATAGGGGCCATGGGCAGCAGCCTGGGGCCGATATCTAACACAGGGGACTTGTGCGATCTATATAGGGGCCATGGGCAGCACTATGGGGGCGATATCTAACACAGGGGGACTTGTGCGATCTATATAGGGGCCATGGGCAGCACTATGGGGGCGATATCTAACACAGGGGGACTTGTGCAATCTATAGGGGCCATAGGCAGCAGCCTGGGGGCGATATCTAACACAGGGGACTTGTGCGATCTATATAGGGGCCATGGGCAGCACTATGGGGGCGATATCTAACACAGGGGGACTTGTGCGATCTATATAGGGGCCATGGGCAGCACTATGGGGGCGATATCTAACACAGGGGGACTTGTGCAATCTATAGGGGCCATAGGCAGCAGCCTGGGGGCGATATCTAACACAGGGGACTTGTGCGATCTATATAGGGGCCATGGGCAGCACTATGGGGGCGATATCTAACACAGGGGGACTTGTGCGATCTATATAGGGGCCATGGGCAGCACTATGGGGGCGATATGTAACACAGGGGGACTTGTGCGATCTATATAGGGGCCATGGGCAGCACTATGGGGGCGATATGTAACACAGGGGGACTTGTGCGATCTATATAGGGGCCATGGGCAGCACTATGGGGGCGATATCTAACACAGGGGGACTTGTGCGATCTATAGGGGCCATGGGCAGCACTATGGGGGCGATATCTAACACAGGGGGACTTGTGCGATCTATATAGGGGCCATGGGCAGCACTATGGGGGCGATATCTAACACAGGGGACTTGTGCGATCTATATAGGGGCCATGGGCAGCACTATGGGGGCGATATCTAACACAGGGGGACTTGTGCGATCTATATAGGGGCCATGGGCAGCACCATGGGGGCGATATCTAACACAGGGGGACTTGTGCGATCTATATAGGGGCCATGGGCAGCACTATGGGGGCGATATCTAACACAGGGGGACTTGTGCGATCTATAGGGGCGATATCTAACACAGGGGGACTTGTGCGATCTATAGGGGCCATGGGCAGCACTATGGGGGCGATATATAACACAGGGGGACTTGTGCGATCTATATAGGGGCCATGGGCAGCACTATGGGGGCGATATCGAACACAGGGGGACTTGTGCGATCTATAGGGGCCATGGGCAGCAGCATGGGGGCGCTATCTAACACAGGGGAACGTGTGCAATCCATAAGAGACCATAGGCAGCACAGGGGAACGTGTGCCATCACAAGGGGGCTATATTCAATATAAGGGGGCCATATCCAGATTAAGGGGGGCTAATTTTAGGATGGGGGGCTATGAGGGACATATACCCTATATGATTTGTTAGAGGGACACTGGCATTATAAGACGGACCCCATTTAACATTAAAAAAAAATAAATTCTCTTTTCCTTCACCAAATTTGGGGGTGCGTCTTATAATCAGGTGCGTCTTATAAAGCGAAAAATACGGTATATATAACAGTGACGTTACACAGACCGTGCCTCTTACCTTTATAACCAGGCGCCCCCTCCGTGCACAGCTTCTCGTCAGTCCATCGCGCTGCGTCGCTCCTCTGCGCAGGGGTACAAGGTATGACTCGCTGTACAGGTCCCCGTCTCTCCTCTGCGCAGGGAACACAAGGTATAATGTGAGGACTCGCTGTACAGGTCCCCGTCTCTCCTCTGCGCAGGGAACACAAGGTATAATGTGAGGACTCGCTGTACAGGTCCCCGTCTCTCCTCTGCGCAGGGATACAAGGTAGGACTCGCTGTACAGGTCCCCGTCGCTCCTCTGCGCAGGGAACACAAGGTATAATGTGAGGACTCGCTGTACAGGTCCCCGTCGCTCCTCTGCGCAGGGAACACAAGGTATAATGTGAGGACACGCTGTACAGGTTTCTGTCGCTCCTCTGCGCAGGGATACAAGGTAGGACTCGCTGTACAGGTTTCCCCGTCTCTCCTCTGCGCAGGGATACAAGGTAGGACTCGCTGTACAGGTTTCCCCGTCTCTCCTCTGCGCAGGGATACAAGGTAGGACTCGCTGTACAGGTTTCCCCGTCTCTCCTCTGCGCAGGGATACAAGGTAGGACTCGCTGTACAGGTTTCCGTCGCTCCTCTGCGCAGGGATACAAGGTAGGACTCGCTGTACAGGTTTCCCTGTCTCTGCAGCTTCTGAAACAGAAACGAAAGTAATGGAAGAAAAGAGGCCAGGAAGGTGCAGCCCGACCTTCAGCCTGACAAGTGGAGATCAGCTATAGATTATACGGCTGGAAACGCGCTGATTGCAGCTCATAAACATGAGGCTGAGAATATGCAACAAACTAGCCAATAAAAACAGAATCAAACACAAACTACATACATTAATTGCACACTGCAGAATATAGAGGCGAGAGGCAGTGTCATGGGTGCATCCGGGCCATTATAGGCGATGGTTATGGGTGTGAACACGACTTTACTAACGCAGCACAGATTTTGCTGACATAAGAGGTGACAAAGTTTATGCATTTTATAACAGGGAAGGGATATTCTTAGCGAGCCAAGACTTGTCCGAGTGTCCTGCTAAGAAGAAAGCAGCCGCATTGCATTACAGACACCTGCTATGTACGGTGCCGATCAGCGGATGTCCCCCGGGGGCTGCATCGTGCACGATGCGATCCCACCCTTCATGTCCAGTTCTGTATGTTATTAATTGTGCACATTATACATGGAGGGTCTTCTTCAGTCTCATCTGCACGAGGGTCTGTAGGTTTTTGCACGTGTGACTGGGGCCGAGATATGGAGGATGTGGTTAAACGACTCGATAACATCATGGTCGCTATGATGGTGCTGCGTGCAGAGCTCCAGAAAACCAAACGCGGGGTTAAGGGAACCTGTCAGGTCCAATATGCACTTTAACCACCAGCAGTTCTGGGTGTATATTGCTAATCCCTGCATCTAGTCGCATACAGAGATCTTTAAAAAAAAGTATTTCTAAAGATCTTTTACAGTATGCTAATGAGCGAGGGGACTAGTCACAAGGGCGTTGCTTCCCCTGGCCAGTCACCCCCATTAGCATGTTAGTACACCTCTGTGGGTCCTTGTGGGTGTGCTAACATGCTAATGAATACGCAGCATCAGAGGATGGGTGCACTCACCTCTCTGCTGCCATTGCCGCCTGATACTGGATTTCGTCTCTGCGCATGATCCCCGGAGTTTGGGTCATGCGCACTATGAAGCCGGGTGTATGTGCTGTGGCTTCAAACTGAAGTAGTGCGCATGACCGAAACTCCGGGGTCAAACGCACTGAGCTGAAATCCAGCGTCGGGCGGCGGAGAGGTGAGAGACATCATCATGTGATGCTGCACATTCAGTGGCATGTTACAGGGGTGTACTAACATGCTAATGGGGGCAACTAGCAAGGGAAGCAGCGCCCAGGGGACTAGTCCCTGCGCTCATTAGCATACGATAAAAGATCTTTATAAATCCTTTCTCTATAGATCTCCTTATCTATACTAGTGTATACAGGGACAGTCAGGCAGGGAATAGTAATATACACCCAGAACTGCTCGTGGCTCTATCTGCATATTGCACCTGACAGGTTCCCTTTAAGCTCAACCCTTCTACAATTTGCCATCTGACATGTATTTTTCAAAGAATCTAAGGATGAAAAATGAGGCCGACATATGGCTGTACCGGTGCCTCCTCTGTAAGACAGTGCGGTAATCTGTGTGGAATCCATGCAAATAATAAATATTCTGCAATTTGTAAAATCCAGATTAAGGCTGTTATTCTGCACTGATTTTTTTCCCCCGTTACATGAAAATAAGGAATGAAATACCCAAACATTTCATCATGATAAGTCCTCAATATCAGATCAGTGGTGATCTAAGCATGTTGACCGATCAGCAGTTATTAAGTAAAGTGGCTGCACGGTGCAGCGCCGGTCAATGTTGCTGGGTCATTCCGTGTCAAGTGGACCAGTGGTCCCCACTCGACCTTCTCTGATTTTGCTGAAAATTTATAAGGATGTACATGTATGTTTGAAAAGAGGTTCTGTAAATTTTTAGGGCCAGATCGCAAATATATTGGGCACTGTTGACCTTTCACTGGAGGCCCCCCCCAAGGCTGCGGCTTCAGCTAAGAGGATTGTGCACACTTTGGCACATAGCCATTAGATTTCTATACTGGCTATGATGCTGAAATTTGGCATACTAGCTCAACTTTTGCTGCTAAACGTGATAAAATTATTACCGGCTATGACAAAACAATATTTCGGCCGCAATTTTGTGTCAAAGTAGCTTGCAAAACGCCTCGCATAAAATTTATGCCAAACTTTGCCCATATAGAACTCAAGACCAAAACCCAATAGGAACTGGTGCTTTACCCTGTACAACAAACATCTTCATGACTGTGCATTGCTGCAATATCACGGTCACAGCATATGTATTTGTGGAAATATTCACACCCACATATGATGAAAAACTTAAAAAAAACGAATTTTACCTATTTTTAGGTCAAATTTCCCAAAAAGGGTCCCCCTAAAATATATTAATTCTGTTATCATTTGAAAGAGCACATTTTTCTCTACAAGGATCATTGGGGTTTTTTTTGGAGTCTCTCCATTTAAGAAAAGAAAAATGCCACTGAACCTGGTGTTATTTATTAATACGCAATGAATGGTAACTGCACCAGAGACGGATCGGCCACGTGATGGACACCGATGCAAAATGGATCTAATTTAGGATTTGGTCCATTTGGTTCCAGTCACGTGCCACCTTATGCCTGATAAAGCGGTGCCACATGCACGGTACAAATCATGGAGCGGGGACAGAGGCTCCAACACTGAAGTGAGCCCGCCCTAATAACGTGAGGTGTACTCCATCGTTCCATAACACAACGCTGGATACACATGCGGGTACAGACACTGCCGAGCTCCTGCCCCTGAGGGTGCACGCTGATCCCAGCGGATGAGCACCTGACCCTGAGGATCATGCCATGTGTGAACCTGCTCCTGCCTGAGGGTGCACTCCTGACCCTGAAGATGGGTGCCTGCCTCTTGAGGGTGCGCTCCTGTCCCCTGAAAGCTCGTTCCTGCAGATGCACGCCCAACCACTGAGGGTGCGCACCTGCCCTCCTGATGGTGTGCTCCTGCCCCTGAGGGCGCGCTTCTGCAGATGCATGCTCAACCACTGAGGGTGCGCTCCTGCCCCTGAGGGCGCGCTTCTGCAGATGCATGCTCAACCACTGAGGGTGCGCTCCTGCCCCTGAGGGCGCGCTCCTGCCCCTGAGGGCGCGCTCCTGCCCCTGAGGGCGCGCTTCTGCAGATGCATGCTCAACCACTGAGGGTGCGCTCCTGTCCCCTGAAGGCTCGTTCCTGCAGATGCATGCCCAGCCACTGAGGGTGCGCTCATACCCCTGCAGATGGGCTCCTACCCCCCTGACGGTGCGCAACACAGCAGAGCTACATGTAGAAGATGCATTTATAAAATTGGTCTCATTTGATGCCCACATAGGCTGTGGCGCCCCCTGATGTGAGGTAAGAGCTCGCCCCTCCATCTTGCCACAGGTTTTACCTTTTTGCTAAGGAGACTGAGAATGATGAATTAACTGCTTACCTGCCAGTGTGCCCAACTCTACACTACAGAGTGCAGGGATCAGCAGTCGTGCACACGGCCGTGTAACGCCCCAGCCCTGCGTGCAATGCCCCATACCTGCAATGCCCCGGCCCTGCAATGCCCCAGCCCTGCAATGCCCCATACCTGCAATGCCCCGGCCCTGTGTGCAATGCCCCGTACCTGCAATGCCCCGGCCCTGCAATGCCCCGGCCCTGCAATGCCCCAGTCCAGCCCTGCAATGCCCCAGTCCAGCCCTGCAATGCCCCATACCTGCAATGCCCCAGTCCAGCCCTGCAATGCCCCATACCTGCAATGCCCCATACCTGCAATGCCCCGGCCCTGCAATGCCCCGTACCTGCCGTCAGGGCCGCCCTCACATGTCATTACTTTCGATATCCCAGCAGTCAGAAACTTGCAGCGCACCGGAAGTGCACACCGGAAGTGCCCGTGCACCGCGGCTTCATTCCCGGTGCAGCGCGGATATCGCTCCCTCGGAAACATCTTGTAACCAGGAAGTGAGGAGAACACTCCCCGCAGCGCTGTCGTGTGGCGGATACTCCGCTGGTTGTATCAAAGAGCGGGAAAGATGAGTGCGCGGAGGAGAGCGGGAAATCCCGGTGAGTGGCGGCTGGAGAGCAGGGCGCTGTCTGTGGACGGGAAAGTGTCACCGGGGAGACAGCGGCGGGGCCGGATACAGGCGGTGGCTACGTCACTGGTGATGGATACGGGGCTGCCGGGAGCGCCTCATGTCGCGCTCATTTTTGCGCCTTTTTCCTTCCATATTAATGGTGTCACTTTCCAGTCCGCGCACGTTATAGACCGGGTGAGGCGGTGACTTACTGTGAAGCCCAATGTCACAGCGCTGCGTATAAAGGGGCGTTTTCATAAAACTTTCACTGTGACGTGATTGTGGGTGTAAGTACACCGGCCTCATCAGGGCTAGAGAGCCCCATAATGGCTGCATTCTGTGCTGTGGGTGTAAGTACACCGGCCTCATCAGGGCTAGAGAGAGCCCCATAATGGCTGCATTCTGTGCTGCGGGTGTAAGTACACCGGCCTCATCAGGGCTAGAGAGAGCCCCATAATGGCTGCATTCTGTGCTGTGGGTGTAAGTACACCGGCCTCATCAGGGCTAGAGAGAGCCCCATAATGGCTGCATTCTGTGCTGTGGGTGTAAGTACACCGGCCTCATCAGGGCTAGAGAGAGCCCCATAATGGCTGCATTCTGTGCTGTGGGTGTAAGTACACCGGCCTCATCAGGGCTAGAGAGCCCCATAATGGCTGCATTCTGTGCTGTGGGTGTAAGTACACCGGCCTCATCAGGGCTAGAGAGAGCCCCATAATGGCTGCATTCTGTGCTGTGGGTGTAAGTACACCGGCCTCATCAGGGCTAGAGAGCCCCATAATGGCTGCATTCTGTGCTGTGGGTGTAAGTACACCGGCCTCATCAGGGCTAGAGAGAGCCCCATAATGGCTGCATTCTGTGCTGTGGGTGTAAGTACACCGGCCTCATCAGGGCTAGAGAGAGCCCCATAGTGGCTGCATTCTGTGCTGTGGGTGTAAGTACACCGGCCTCATCAGGGCTAGAGAGAGCCCCATAATGGCTGCATTCTGTGCTGTGGGTGTAAGTACACCGGCCTCATCAGGGCTAGAGAGCCCCATAGTGGCTGCATTCTGTGCTGTGGGTGTAAGTACACCGGCCTCATCAGGGCTAGAGAGAGCCCCATAATGGCTGCATTGTGTGCTGTGGGTGTAAGTACACCGGCCTCATCAGGGCTAGAGAGAGCCCCATAATGGCTGCATTCTGTGCTGTGGGTGTAAGTACACCGGCCTCATCAGGGCTAGAGAGAGCCCCATAATGGCTGCATTCTGTGCTGTGGGTGTAAGTACACCGGCCTCATCAGGGCTAGAGAGAGCCCCATAATGGCTGCATTCTGTGCTGTGGGTGTAAGTACACCGGCCTCATCAGGGCTAGAGAGAGCCCCATAATGGCTGCATTCTGTGCTGTGGGTGACAGATCTACTCCTCTTCCGTCTACACTCTGCTGTGTGATTGTATACAGGTCACAGCGGTGACTTCACAACTATAGTGCTGTGACCACTGCAGCCAATCACTGAGCGCAACGATGGGACTACAGACCGGGGAGTAAACCTGCTTTGTTTTGTTTTTTTTTTTGTAACTTTTAGTAGCCTAAGGGCTATAAAAATAAAACTGTAGTAATGAAAAAAACAATTTATCCTGACAACGGGGGCTGTAAATTGTTCCGGGGCTTTACTCCAGAACTATTGGGGATTTATGTGTGCAAAATAACAAATGGGTCTGTGGCTGTCAGATGTAGCCGAGACCCTGCAGAGAAGACAGGAGGGTTTATTACCGCTTCTGTCTCCTGTTGCCGGCTATACAGAGTTCAGTCAGTGTTATGTAGGCTATCTGCCAACAGTGATTTTTTTTTTTTCTTTCAGCACAAAAAAAGCTGTTTTGTTTTTTTTGTCCTGCTTTTTTTTTTTTTTTTTCATTTTTTGCGCTTTATTTTTTCATGCTTCTTTTTATCTATTGAGATGGGGGGGGAAAAGCAGAAACAATTGACACACTGCTTCTTTTTTCAGCGACAAAAAAGCAAGGAAAAAGAAGCAGCGTGTGCACAGCGAGTCAGGATTCTCAGACTTTGCTGGGATGATTTATCCTTGCTTTTTATCAATAAAAAAAAAGCAAGGAAAAAAGCCCTGTGGGCACAAGGCCGTAGTGTAAAGAAACATCTGCAGTCAGCGCTTCCGTATAACTCGGCGATCCCATGATCACAGGGTGTGTGCCGCTATAGCAGAGCTGGGTCAGCGACTTACTTCATTGTACTGGGCACTTTGCTCCTGTAACTGGGGCTCTTATGGATTCCCAAGTTACTGTGGGGAAAATTTTTTTTACAAAAAGGAGGGAAAGACGCTTCCCCAGAGATCCTTTATAGTCTCTTGGAGGATAAAGTATGTAAAAACAGTAAATTAAAAAATAAAATTTATATTTCTTTTATGTAATATTTTAATATATCGTAGGTGATAGATCGAGATATACCGTATATCTATCAGCTGTAAAAATAAAATAAAGTCCCAATCTAAAAATAAACTAAAAAAGTAAAAAAAAAAACCACAACCGTACCTCTGCTATGAAGAGTTCAATGAAAAAGTTATTTAGTGTGAAATATAAGCAACAATAAACTAAACCAAAATGTATTATTTTTATAGGTGTATTATTTCTATAAAATATATAAATAAAAAGTATATATCGTGTCCCTTATAAGAGAGAGCCTCATGCATCCGCATCAGTAAAAAAAAAAGTTATGGCTGCTGAAAAGCAGGGACAAAAAATGGAGCGGTCAGCAGATGAAGTGTTCAGTTTGTGCTCCTTTTTCCTTTTTTTTTATTTTTTTTTATAACACTCCTGCACCTTCATTATTAACTTCTATTTTTTTCCCGCCATTAGGTTCCAGAAATAGTGGCCTTTTTATTTTGTGGTCTTTTTTTATGGTTTTAGCAAGTGGCCGTGGCTTACAGTGCGATAATGCAAAGCGCCCAAAAGACCCCTTTTGAAGACCATCAAAATTAGCACTAAATATAAAAGGCTCGTGTGTCTGGATTAAAAAAAATAAATAAAATAAAAATGTATATATACTGTATATCACAATCCCAATGAAATACATTTAATTCAGTGGTTATAACATGAATACATATGGAAAAGTTCACGGGGTATGAATACTTTTGCATGGCACTGTATATTTATAGAAAAAAGGCAGCATGTCTTCAGTGGGCTGTAGCCACCACGCTACTCCGTTTAGCTTAGTGTCGTGTCGGAGGCAGACGCAGGTCTGAGCCCCCGGCCTGTCTCCACCTGGGCTGTTTTCTTCTAGTTTATGTTGACCACTTATTAAAGGGATCCTGTCACCAGATTTGTCCCCTATAAGCTGCGGCCACCACCAGTGATCCCTTATATACAGCATTCCAGAATACTGTATATAAGAGCCCGGGACGCTGTGTATAATGTAAAAAAGACAATTATACTCGCCTAGGGGGGCGGTCCGGTCCAGTGCAATCTCTGCCCTCCTTTTACCCAGTCCAGTATGGATGACTTGTTCTACGTCATCCACACGGGCCTCCATTGCGGTCCTGCGCAGGCGCACTTCTCCCTGCCCTGCTGTGGGCAGATCAAAGTACTCTATGCGCAGGCGCGAGGAAAGGGTAAAGACCGCCTGTGCATGTAGGGCAGCTCAAAGTGCGCCTGCGCAGCACCGCAATGATGGACTGTGTGGATGACATAGGGCGCGTCATCCACACGGGCCTCAGAAGAAGGACGGCGATTGCCGCAGAGAGGAGGCTCTGGACCGGAGAGCAGCGACATCCATTGGACTGCCCCGCAGGTGAGTATTAGAAGTGATTTTTACATTATACACAGCGGCCTGGGCTCTTATATACAATATGCTGGAATGCCGTATATAGGGATCACTGGTGACAGATTCCCTTTAATGTAATTCCAACAAAAAGACAGGAAAAAAGGCAATGAAATGACTGACACGTGATGACGAGCGGACACCCGTGAGCTCAGTCTCGTGACATCTGCCCCAATGATGATATGAAACCGCTGCTTCCTGTTTTCTATTCTTTTCTATATATATTGCGATCGCTGAGTATACACAAGAAAGCAGGAATGGTCCAGCCCTCTGCCCTCTCTGCTGGGTACACTGCGGCTGCTGGCTTCAGGCTGGGTATTTGTACTGGGTACACTGTGGCTGCTGGCTTCAGGCCGGGTATTTGTGCTGGGTACACTGCGGCTGCTGGCTTCAGGCTGGGTATTTGTACTGGGCACACTGTGGCTGCTGGCTTCAGGCCGGGTATTTGTGCTGGGTACACTGTGGCTGCTGGCTTCAGGCTGGGTATTTGTACTGGGCACACTGTGGCTGCTGGCTTCAGGCTGGGTATTTGTGCTGGGTACACTGTGGCCGCTGGCTTCAGGCTGGGTATTTGTACTGGGCACACTGTGGCTGCTGGCTTCAGGCTGGGTATTTGTGCTGGGTACACTGCGGCTGCTGGCTTCAGGCTGGGTATTTGTGCTGGGTACACTGCGGCTGCTGGCTTCAGGCCGGGTATTTGTACTGGGTACACTGCGGCTGCTGGCTTCAGGCCGGGTATTTGTACTGGGTACACTGTGGCCGCTGGCTTCAGGCTGGGTATTTGTGCTGGGTACACTGTGGCTGCTGGCTTCAGGCTGGGTATTTGTGCTGGGTACACTGCGGCTGCTGGCTTCAGGCTGGGTATTTGTGCTGGGTACACTGTGGCTGCTGGCTTCAGGCTGGGTATTTGTGCTGGGTACACTGTGGCTGCTGGCTTCAGGCTGGGTATTTGTGCTGGGTACACTGCGGCTGCTGGCTTCAGGCTGGGTATTTGTACTGGGTACACTGTGGCTGCTGGCTTCAGGCTGGGTATTTGTGCTGGGTACACTGCGGCCGCTGGCTTCAGGCTGGGTATTTGTACTGGGTACACTGTGGCTGCTGGCTTCAGGCCGGGTATTTGTACTGGGTACACTGTGGCTGCTGGCTTCAGGCTGGGTATTTGTGCTGGGTACACTGTGGCTGCTGGCTTCAGGCCGGGTATTTGTGCTGGGTACACTGTGGCTGCTGGCTTCAGGCTGGGTATTTGTGCTGGGTACACTGTGGCTGCTGGCTTCAGGCTGGGTATTTGTACTGGGTACACTGTGGCTGCTGGCTTCAGGCCGGGTATTTGTACTGGGTACACTGTGGCTGCTGGCTTCAGGCTGGGTATTTGTGCTGGGTACACTGTGGCTGCTGGCTTCAGGCTGGGTATTTGTGCTGGGTACACTGTGGCTGCTGGCTTCAGGCCGGGTATTTGTACTGGGTACACTGTGGCTGCTGGCTTCAGGCCGGGTATTTGTGCTGGGTACACTGTGGCTGCTGGCTTCAGGCCGGGTATTTGTGCTGGGTACACTGTGGCTGCCGGCTTCAGGCTGGGTATTTGTGCTGGGTACACTGTGGCTGCTGGCTTCAGGCCGGGTATTTGTGCTGGGTACACTGCGGCTGCTGGCTTCAGGCCGGGTATTTGTGCTGGGTACACTGTGGCTGCTGGCTTCAGGCTGGGTATTTGTGCTGGGCACACTGTGGCTGCTGGCTTCAGGCTGGGTATTTGTGCTGGGTACACTGCGGCTGCTGGCTTCAGGCTGGGTATTTGTACTGGGTACACTGTGGCTGCTGGCTTCAGGCTGGGTATTTGTACTGGGTACACTGTTGCTGCTGGCTTCAGGCCGGGTATTTGTACTGGGTACACTGTGGCTGCTGGCTTCAGGCTGGGTATTTGTGCTGGGTACACTGTGGCTGCTGGCTTCAGGCCGGGTATTTGTACTGGGTACACTGTGGCCGCTGGCTTCAGGCTGGGTATTTGTGCTGGGCACACTGTGGCTGCTGGCTTCAGGCCGGGTATTTGTGCTGGGTACACTGTGGCTGCTGGCTTCAGGCTGGGTATTTGTACTGGGTACACTGTGGCTGCTGGCTTCAGGCCGGGTATTTGTGCTGGGTACACTGTGGCTGCTGGCTTCAGGCTGGGTATTTGTGCTGGGTACACTGTGGCTGCTGGCTTCAGGCTGGGTATTTGTGCTGGGTACACTGTGGCTGCTGGCTTCAGGCTGGGTATTTGTACTGGGTACACTGTGGCTGCTGGCTTCAGGCTGGGTATTTGTGCTGGGTACACTGTGGCTGCTGGCTTCAGGCTGGGTATTTGTGCTGGGTACACTGTGGCTGCTGGCTTCAGGCCGGGTATTTGTACTGGGTACACTGTGGCCGCTGGCTTCAGGCTGGGTATTTGTGCTGGGTACACTGCGGCTGCTGGCTTCAGGCCGGGTATTTGTACTGGGTACACTGTGGCTGCTGGCTTCAGGCCGGGTATTTGTGCTGGGTACACTGTGGCTGCTGGCTTCAGGCTGGGTATTTGTGCTGGGTACACTGTGGCTGCTGGCTTCAGGCCGGGTATTTGTGCTGGGTACACTGTGGCTGCTGGCTTCAGGCTGGGTATTTGTGCTGGGTACACTGTGGCTGCTGGCTTCAGGCTGGGTATTTGTGCTGGGTACACTGTGGCTGCTGGCTTCAGGCCGGGTATTTGTACTGGGTACACTGTGGCCGCTGGCTTCAGGCTGGGTATTTGTGCTGGGTACACTGTGGCTGCTGGCTTCAGGCTGGGTATTTGTGCTGGGTACACTGTGGCTGCTGGCTTCAGGCCGGGTATTTGTACTGGGTACACTGTGGCTGCTGGCTTCAGGCTGGGTATTTGTACTGGGTACACTGTGGCTGCTGGCTTCAGGCTGGGTATTTGTGCTGGGTACACTGTGGCTGCTGGCTTCAGGCTGGGTATTTGTGCTGGGTACACTGCGGCTGCTGGCTTCAGGCCGGGTATTTGTGCTGGGTACACTGTGGCTGCTGGCTTCAGGCCGGGTATTTGTACTGGGTACACTGTGGCTGCTGGCTTCAGGCTGGGTATTTGTACTGGGTACTCTGTGGCTGCCGGCTTCAGGCTGGGTATTTGTGCTGGGTACACTGCGGCTGCTGGCTTCAGGCCGGGTATTTGTGCTGGGTACACTGTGGCTGCTGGCTTCAGGCTGGGTATTTGTGCTGGGTACACTGCGGCTGCTGGCTTCAGGCTGGGTATTTGTGCTGGGTACACTGTGGCTGCTGGCTTCAGGCTGGGTATTTGTACTGGGTACACTGTGGCTGCTGGCTTCAGGCTGGGTATTTGTGCTGGGTACACTGTGGCTGCTGGCTTCAGGCTGGGTATTTGTGCTGGGTACACTGTGGCTGCTGGCTTCAGGCCGGGTATTTGTGCTGGGTACACTGTGGCCGCTGGCTTCAGGCTGGGTATTTGTGCTGGGTACACTGCGGCTGCTGGCTTCAGGCTGGGTATTTGTGCTGGGTACACTGCGGCTGCTGGCTTCAGGCTGGGTATTTGTGCTGGGTACACTGCGGCTGCTGGCTTCAGGCCGGGTATTTGTACTGGGTACACTGTGGCTGCTGGCTTCAGGCCGGGTATTTGTACTGGGTACACTGTGGCTGCTGGCTTCAGGCCGGGTATTTGTGCTGGGTACACTGTGGCTGCTGGCTTCAGGCTGGGTATTTGTGCTGGGTACACTGTGGCTGCTGGCTTCAGGCTGCGTATTTGTGCTGGGTACACTGCGGCTGCTGGCTTCAGGCTGGGTATTTGTGCTGGGTACACTGTGGCTGCCGGCTTCAGGCTGGGTATTTGTGCTGGGTACACTGTGGCTGCTGGCTTCAGGCCGGGTATTTGTGCTGGGTACACTGTGGCTGCTGGCTTCAGGCCGGGTATTTGTACTGGGTACACTGCGGCTGCTGGCTTCAGGCTGGGTATTTGTGCTGGGTACACTGTGGCTGCTGGCTTCAGGCTGGGTATTTGTGCTGGGTACACTGTGGCTGCTGGCTTCAGGCCGGGTATTTGTGCTGGGTACACTGTGGCTGCTGGCTTCAGGCCGGGTATTTGTACTGGGTACTCTGTGGCCGCTGGCTTCAGGCCGGGTATTTGTACTGGGCACACTGTGGCTGCTGGCTTCAGGCTGGGTATTTGTACTGGGTACTCTGTGGCTGCTGGCTTCAGGCTGGGTATTTGTACTGGGTACTCTGTGGCTGCTGGCTTCAGGCCGGGTATTTGTACTGGGTACACTGTGGCCGCTGGCTTCAGGCTGGGTATTTGTACTGGGTACACTGTGGCTGCTGGCTTCAGGCTGGGTATTTGTACTGGGTACACTGTGGCTGCCGGCTTCAGGCTGGGTATTTGTACTGGGTACACTGTGGCTGCCGGCTTCAGGCTGGGTATTTGTGCTGGGTACACTGTGGCTGCTGGCTTCAGGCTGGGTATTTGTGCTGGGTACACTGTGGCTGCTGGCTTCAGGCCGGGTATTTGTGCTGGGTACACTGTGGCTGCCGGCTTCAGGCTGGGTATTTGTGCTGGGTACACTGTGGCTGCTGGCTTCAGGCTGGGTATTTGTGCTGGGTACACTGTGGCTGCTGGCTTCAGGCTGGGTATTTGTGCTGGGTACACTGTGGCTGCTGGCTTCAGGCTGGGTATTTGTACTGGGTACACTGTGGCTGCCGGCTTCAGGCCGGGTATTTGTGCTGGGTACACTGTGGCTGCTGGCTTCAGGCTGGGTATTTGTGCTGGGTACACTGTGGCTGCTGGCTTCAGGCTGGGTATTTGTACTGGGTACACTGTGGCTGCTGGCTTCAGGCTGGGTATTTGTGCTGGGTACACTGTGGCTGCTGGCTTCAGGCTGGGTATTTGTGCTGGGTACACTGTGGCTGCTGGCTTCAGGCTGGGTATTTGTGATGGGCACACTGTGGCTGCTGGCTTCAGGCTGGGTATTTGTGCTGGGTACACTGTGGCTGCTGGCTTCAGGCTGGGTATTTGTGATGGGCACACTGTGGCTGCTGGCTTCAGGCTGGGTATTTGTGATGGGCACACTGTGGCTGCTGGCTTCAGGCTGGGTATTTGTGCTGGGTACACTGCGGCTGCTGGCTTCAGGCTGGGTATTTGTACTGGGTACTCTGTGGCCGCTGGCTTCAGGCCGGGTATTTGTACTGGGTACACTGTGGCTGCTGGCTTCAGGCTGGGTATTTGTGCTGGGTACACTGTGGCCGCTGGCTTCAGGCTGGGTATTTGTGCTGGGTACACTGTGGCTGCTGGCTTCAGGCTGGGTATTTGTGCTGGGTACACTGTGGCTGCTGGCTTCAGGCTGGGTATTTGTGATGGGTACACTGTGGCTGCTGGCTTCAGGCTGGGTATTTGTGCTGGGCACACTGTGGCCGCTGGCTTCAGGCTGGGTATTTGTACTGGGTACACTGTGGCTGCTGGCTTCAGGCTGGGTATTTGTGCTGGGTACACTGTGGCTGCTGGCTTCAGGCTGGGTATTTGTGCTGGGCACACTGTGGCTGCTGGCTTCAGGCCGGGTATTTGTACTGGGTACACTGTGGCTGCTGGCTTCAGGCTGGGTATTTGTGCTGGGTACACTGCGGCCGCTGGCTTCAGGCTGGGTATTTGTACTGGGTACACTGTGGCTGCCGGCTTCAGGCCGGGTATTTGTGCTGGGCACACTGTGGCTGCTGGCTTCAGGCTGGGTATTTGTGCTGGGTACACTGCGGCTGCCGGCTTCAGGCTGGGTATTTGTGCTGGGTACACTGCGGCTGCTGGCTTCAGGCCGGGTATTTGTGCTGGGCACACTGTGGCTGCTGGCTTCAGGCCGGGTATTTGTACTGGGTACACTGTGGCTGCTGGCTTCAGGCTGGGTATTTGTGCTGGGTACACTGTGGCTGCTGGCTTCAGGCCGGGTATTTGTACTGGGTACACTGTGGCTGCTGGCTTCAGGCTGGGTATTTGTGCTGGGTACACTGTGGCTGCTGGCTTCAGGCTGGGTATTTGTACTGGGTACACTGTGGCTGCTGGCTTCAGGCTGGGTATTTGTGCTGGGTACACTGCGGCCGCTGGCTTCAGGCTGGGTATTTGTGCTGGGTACTCTGTGGCTGCTGGCTTCAGGCCGGGTATTTGTACTGGGTACTCTGTGGCCGCTGGCTTCAGGCCGGGTATTTGTACTGGGCACACTGCGGCTGCCGGCTTCAGGCTCGGTACAGTATTTTTCTACATAAGGCTTTGTGCGCGCGGATGGGGCTTTGTGCGCGCGGATGGGGCTTTGTGCGCGCGGATGGGGCTTTGTGCGCGCGGATGGGGCTTTGTGCGCGCGGATGGGGCTTTGTGCGCGCGGATGGGGCTTTGTGCGCGCGGATGGTGCTGCAGATGTTCCACAACAGATATTGGCGTCTTCTCTGCATAGTTTGGATAAGATCCGATTCATCTCATGACTGGTGCTACAATGTCTTCTGAAAATCCGCTGTGACCCGGCTCTAAACCTCCTCACCGAGCGTTCTACAGAGCGGCCTGGGCTTTTATATACAGTATTCTGGAATGCTGTATATAATGGATCACTGGATGTGGCCGCAAGTTATAGGGGACAAATCTGGTTTCCTTTAATATTACTGAAGCTATCCGGGAAGATTGGACAGTGCCACATCGTCTTCTAGGAAACCTTAGACTTTAACCATAAGGCTAATTATTTCCCAATACAAAATTTTATTAGATATATAAATAACACAAACAAGTGATTGTCGCACCAAGGACTGGACATTTGTAGATAGTGGAGGAACCAATTTGTCCCAGAATATTAATGAGGCATATCGTACATCCTGTACTCCTTGGCCCCGGATACCATGGATAAGGTAAGAATGCGTATATATGTAAACAAATTGATAAATACTGTGACACAGATAAGGACAAAGCGACCTAATAACCAAATACATAGGACTTATGACTGTAAAAATCTATCCAATCAGGTACAATTTCACAGAAGATAAAGAGCTACGCAAGTATGGTTGGCACGGTTACAGTCCATCAATGATGCAGATGTCGCATATCCAAGTGAATCCACCATGTGGAACAGTAACCATCTACAGTGCTGGCCGAAAGTATTGGCACCCCTGCAATTCTGTCAGAGAATACTCAGCTTCTTCCTGAAAATGGTTGCAATCACAAATTCTTTTGTATTATCTTCATTTAATTTGTCTTCAATGAAAAAATAAAAAAAAAATTGTGATAAAGCCAAATTGGATATAATTCCACACCAAACATAAAAAAGGGGGTGGACAAAAGTATTGGCACTGTGTGAATAATCCTGTGCTGCTTCTGTAATTTGTGTAATAACAGCCCCTGTAACTTACCTGTGGCACCTAACAGATGTTGGCAATAATAAATCACACTTGCAGCAGGTGACATGGATTAAAGTTGACGCAACCTCTGTCCTGTGTCCTTGTGTGCACCACATTGAGCATGGAGAAAAGAAAGAAGACCAAAGAACTGTCTGAGGACTTGAGAATCCAGATTGTGAGGAAGCATGAGCAATCTCAAGGCTTCAAGTCCATCTCCAAACACCTGAAAGTTCCTGTGTCTACGGTGCGCAGTGTCATCAAGAAGTGTAAAGCCCATGGCACTGTGGCTAACCTCCCTAGATGTGGAAGTAAAAGAAAAATTGCCGACAGATTTCAACGCAAGATTGTGCGGATGGTGGATAAAGAACCTCGACTAACATCCAAACAAGTTCAAGCTGCCCTGCAGTCCGAGGGTACAACAGTGTCAACCCGTACAATCCGTCGGCGTCTGAATGAAAAGGGACTGTATGGTAGGATGCCCAGGAAGACCCCACTTCTTACCCCGAGACATAAAAAATCCAGGCTGGAGTTTGCCAAAACTTACCTGAGAAAGCCTAAAATGTTTTGGAAGAATGTTCTCTGGTCAGATGAGACAAAAGTAGAGCATTTTGGGAAAAGCCATCAACATAGAGTTTACAGGAAAAAAAAGAGGCATTCAAAGAAAAGAACACGGTCCCTACAGTCAAACATGGCGGAAGTTTCCTTATGTTTTGGCGTTGCTTTGCTGCCTCTGGCACTGGACTGCTTGACCGTGTGCATGGCATTATGAAGTCTGAAGACTACCAACAAATTTTGCACCATAATGTAGGGCCCAGTGTGAGAAAGCTGGGTCTCCCTCAGAGGTCATGGGTCTTCCAGCATGAAAATAACCCAAAACACACTTCAAAAAGCACTAGAAAATGGTTTTATAGAAAGCACTGGCGACTACTAAAGTGGCCAGCAATGAGTCCAGACCTGAACCCCATAGAACACCTGTGGAGAGATCTCACAATGGCAGTTTGGAGAAGGCCCCTTCACATCTCAGGGACCTGGAGCAGTTTGCCATAGAAGAATGGTCTAAAAACCAGCAGAGCATTGTAAGAAACTCATTGATGGAACCGGAAGCGGTTGTGCGCAGTTATTTTGGCTAAAGGTTGTGCAACCAAGTATTAGGCTAAGGGTGCCAATACTTTTGTCTGGCTCATTTTTGGAGTTTTGTGTGAAATGATCAATGATTTGATTTTTATTTCATTCTCTTTTGTGTTTTTTTTTTTTTCATTGCAAGCAAAATAAATGAAGATAATACCAAAGAATCTGTGATTGCAATCATTTACAGGAAGAAACTGAGTATTATCTGACAGAATTGCAGGGGAGCCAATACTTTTGTCCAGCACTGTATAATGGATGAAGTATGTCTCTGCCTCCACGTGTTTCCCCAAGTGACCGGGGGTCACATCATTCAGGATCTCCACACCCCCGCTGATCCTGATGGGGATTGTGACATGGATTTGCATGTCTGAGATCACTTTGTTTGGCCTCCTGAAGAACCATTCCCTTGGGGAAACGCGTGGAGGCAGAGACATGCGTCATCCATTATAGATGGTTATTAATATTCTGGGACAAATTGGTTCCTCCACTATCTAAAAATGTCCAGTCCTTGGTGCGACAATCGCTTGTTTGAGTTATTTATATATCTAATAAAAATTTTTATTGGGAAATAATTAGCCTTATGTTTATAGAACAATTCCCTAGACCTTGAGTCATAAATGAATAGAGCCTTATGCGGGCGTCACACGAGACGATCTATCATGCGATGCGTCATCGGGGTCGCGGTTTTCGTGACGCGCATCATTTACAACGTCGTCCCGTGTGACACCTACGAGCGAGGCAGAACGTTTGCAAATCGTATATCGTTGACACGTCGCTCATTTTTAAAAAGTCGTTTAACTTCTTTGCACCGGTTGCTCATCGTTCCCGGGGCAGCACACATCGCACCGCGTGACACCCCGGGAACGATGAACACAGCTTATCTGTGTCCTGTGGCTCCCGCCGGCAATGTGGAAGGAAGGAGGTGGGCGGGATGTTTACGTCCCGCTCATCTCCGCCCCTCCGCTTCTATTGGCCGGCCGCTGTGTGATGTCGCTGTGACGCCGAACTCCCCTCCCCCTTCAGGAAGTGGATGTTCACCGCCCACAGCGAGGTCGCTCAGCAGGTAAGTGCGTGTGACGGGGGGTTAACGACTTTGTGTGCCACGGGCAACTAATTGCCCACGACGCACAAACAACGGGGGCGGGCACGATCGATCGTGAAATCGCACGATAGATCGTACCGTGTGACGCCCGCGTTAGACTTTAACCCTTTATCTATAGAAAAGGGAAAGGCTACACACATTCAGAGGCGCACATCCGGATTATATGAAAAAAATATCAAAATTTTATTGAATCCATGAAAACACCAGCATAAGCTGATTGCTAGGATACCCGGATTAGGGTTATGTGTATTGTGTATTATGCCTTATTGGGCCTGAGTATATTATTATGGGATTAGGGTTTTCATGAAAAATTACAGTATTAATTAATTGTTGAGGTTGATGAGTCTCTATCTTGAATGGGAATTATATTATTTAACCGGGTATATCTATACATGTACACGGAGGTGTATCTATACATGTATGCAGAGGTGTATCTATACATGTATGCGGAGGTGTATCTATACATGTATGCAGAGGTGTATCTATACATGTATGCAGAGGTGTATCTATACATGTATGCGGAGGTGTATCTATACATGTATGCAGAGGTGTATCTATACATGTATGCGGAGGTGTATCTATACGTGTATGCGGAGGTGTATCTATACATGTATGCAGAGGTGTATCTATACATGTATGCAGAGGTATATCTATACATGTATGCGGAGGTGTATCTATACATGTATGCAGAGGTGTATCTATACATGTATGCAGAGGTGTATCTATACATGTACGCGGAGGTGTATCTATACATGTATGCAGAGGTGTATCTATACATGTACGCGGAGGTGTATCTATACATGTACGCGGAGGTGTATCTATACATGTATGCGGAGGTATATCTATACATGTATGCAGAGGTGTATCTATACATGTACGCAGAGGTGTATCTATACATGTACGCAGAGGTGTATCTATACATGTATGCGGAGGTGTATCTATACATGTATGCAGAGGTGTATCTATACATGTACGCAGAGGTGTATCTATACATGTACGCAGAGGTGTATCTATACATGTACGCAGAGGTGTATCTATACATGTATGCAGAGGTGTATCTATACATGTATGCAGAGGTGTATCTATACATGTATGCGGAGGCGTATCTATACATGTATGCAGAGGTGTATCTATACATGTATGCAGAGGTGTATCTATACATGTATGCGGAGGCGTATCTATACATGTATGCAGAGGTGTATCTATACATGTATGCAGAGGTGTATCTATACATGTATGCAGAGGTGTATCTATACATGTATGCAGAGGTGTATCTATACATGTATGCAGAGGTGTATCTATACATGTATGCAGAGGTGTATCTATACATGTATGCAGAGGTGTATCTATACATGTATGCGGAGGTGTATCTATACATGTACGCAGAGGTGTATCTATACATGTATGCAGAGGTGTATCTATACATGTATGCAGAAGTGTAGCTATACATGTATGCAGAAGTGTAGCTATACATGTATGCAGAGGTGTATCTATACATGTATGCAGAGGTGTATCTATACATGTATGCAGAGGTGTATCTATACATGTATGCAGAGGTGTATCTATACATGTATGCAGAGGTGTATCTATACATGTATGCAGAGGTGTATCTATACATGTATGCAGAGGTGTATCTATACATGTATGCAGAGGTGTATCTATACATGTATGCGGAGGTGTATCTATACATGTATGCGGAGGTGTATCTATACATGTATGCGGAGGTGTATCTATACATGTATGCGGAGGTGTATCTATACATGTATGCGGAGGTGTATCTATACATGTATGCGGAGGTGTATCTATACATGTATGCGGAGGTGTATCTATACATGTATGCGGAGGTGTATCTATACATGTATGCAGAGGTGTATCTATACATGTATGCAGAGGTGTATCTATACATGTATGCGGAGGTGTATCTATACATGTATGCGGAGGTGTATCTATACATGTATGCAGAGGTGTATCTATACATGTATGCGGAGGTGTATCTATACATGTATGCAGAGGTGTATCTATACATGTATGCAGAGGTGTATCTATACATGTATGCAGAGGTGTATCTATACATGTATGCGGAGGTGTATCTATACATGTATGCGGAGGTGTATCTATACATGATGTATGCGGAGGTGTATCTATACATGATGTATGCGGAGGTGTATCTATACATGTATGCAGAGGTGTATCTATACATGTATGCAGAGGTGTATCTATACATGTATGCGGAGGCGTATCTATACATGTATGCGGAGGCGTATCTATACATGTATGCGGAGGTGTATCTGTACATGTATGCGGAGGTGTATCTATACATGTATGCGGAGGTGTATCTATACATGTATGCGGAGGTGTATCTATACATGTATGCGGAGGCGTATCTATACATGTATGCGGAGGCGTATCTATACATGTATGCGGAGGCGTATCTATACATGTATGCGGAGGTGTATCTATACATGTATACGGAGGCGTATCTATACATGTATGCGGAGGTGTATCTATACATGTATACGGAGGCGTATCTATACATGTATACGGAGGCGTATCTATACATGTATGCGGAGGCGTATCTATACATGTATGCGGAGGCGTATCTATACATGTACGCAGAGGTGTATCTATACGTGTATGCGGAGGCGTATCTATACGTGTATGCGGAGGCGTATCTATACGTGTATGCGGAGGCGTATCTATACGTGTATGCGGAGGCGTATCTATACGTGTATGCGGAGGCGTAGCTATACGTGTATGCATATTTGATGTTGGATGTCAGTATAAAATAATTTGCAATTAGGGTATGTGCGCACGTGTGTGTATTACATGCAGTTACGCTGCGTTCTGCACCGCAGCATAACTGCATGCGTTCTGCGTCCCCTGCACAGTCTATGGAGATTGTGCAGGGGCCGTGCGCACGTGGCATGTTAGAACGCAGGGCGTAGGCTGCTTGCCGAATCGCTGTGTTCTAAGAAGTGACATGTCACTTCTTTCGTGCATTCGCCATGCTGTCTATAGGGAGAGGCAGCATTCAGAGCGCACGAATCTGCCGGCACCATGCGCTTCAGAACAGAGCTTTTCAGCTGCGCTCTGAAGCGCACCTTTTCGGTGCGGTGCAGAGCGCACACGTGCGCACATAGCCTTACGGTGTTTCTGGGTTATATCTCGCTAACCACTGTATATTTGGTTATCATCAACTACCTGTGACTATTGTATTAATTATTTACCTTATATATTGGTCCCTGGTGAACTAAGCCATGATTATATTATATGGAGGTCGTCTTTGTATATCTGTGTGGTTTTAAATACTTTTTATTGTTGGTGTTTTCATGGATTCAATAAAATTTTGATATTTTTTTCATATAATGCGGATGTGCGCCTCTGAATTTGTGTAGCCTTTCCCTTCCCTATAGATAATTGCCTTCTACACAAGAGGCTGCACTCCATTTATAATAAGTGGCTGTGCACCCCTACTTCTCTAAATGTAACCCTTTATCTGACATAGTATGGCCCTGGTTGTGTGTCGGCCTGTGCATTGTGGGAGCGGCAGATAACAGCGAGGCTCCGTCACTCTTTATCAGTCCGGAGTCCCTTTTCTCGGGGAGCGGCTGCCAGCATTCTCCTCACTGCAGAGTCACAAACCAGGAATTCTTCCTTTATGAAGTCAATGAAGTCATTTTTTCCCCCATTCACTTGAATGTGTTTGCAGCATTGTTCACTCAATGTGCGATCGTTGCGGCTGCAGATCTGATCTGCTACAAACCTGCAGGAAACAATGTGCGATCGTCGCTGCTGCAGATCTGATCTGCTACAAACCTGCGGGAAACAATGTGCGATCGTTGCGGCTGCAGATGTGATCTGCTACAAACCTGCGGGAAACAATGTGTGATCGTTGCGGCTGCAGATCTGATCTGCTACAAACCTGCGCGAAACAATGTGCGATCGTTGCGGCTGCAGATCTGATCTGCTACAAACCTGCGGGAAACAATGTGCGATTGTTGCGGCTGCAGATCTGATCTGCTACAAACCTGCAGGAAACAATGTGCGATCGTTGCGGCTGCAGATCTGATCTGCTACAAACCTGCAGGAAACAATGTGCGATCGTCGCTGCTGCAGATCTGATCTGCTACAAACCTGCGGGAAACAATGTGCGATCGTTGCGGCTGCAGATCTGATCTGCTACAAACCTGCAGGAAACTGATCCGTGCACGAGACTTCAGAAATGTCTCACTTTCCTGGGACAGTGAAATGCTGCAAATTTTTTTGGAGGAACAGATCCTTGGTGTGTACATACCCAAAGGGATAATTTCTAGAAATGCTTTAGCGCACCACTCCATCGTTAAGGCTAGTTTCACACTTCCGTTGGACGGGATCCATAGCATTGCATTGTGTGACGGATGCAACGGATGCGTTGCATATAGTGGCACAACGCAATGCTACGGATCGTACAAAATAACGCAATCCGTTATAGGTTATTTCCTTGACTTTACACATCTGGGCATGCGCAGTTGTGTAAAGACGGATGCGTTAACGGAATCTGTCAAATGACGCATTCTAACGGAATCCGCCACCATAGGCTTCCATTATAAAAACAACGGACGCCTAACGGATTCCTGTAGGTTGTGTTTTTTTTTTTACACTCCGCCAAGCGCAGAAAAACGTTACATGCTGCGTTCCATCCGCCCAACGCAGCGTCAAAATAACGACGCTGCGTCGTCCAGCGGATGCAACGCAGACACTTGCGTTACAGTGCATCGTCCATACAAGTCTATGGAGAATAGCGCAGTGCGTTAACGGACTGCGCTATTCTCCATAGTGACGGAATGCGCTGAACGCAAGTGTGAAACTAGCCTTAGTTTGCTTCTCACTGCTGGAGCGGTGCTTTACATGTAAGCCCCCTGCCCCCACTAATATACTCCACCTTACTTGTTTTCACCTCTTTTTGGCACCGCTCCAGTCCCACGGCGCCATCTTGTGACTGGCCAGAAGTCAGAAGCTCCATCACAAGCTCTCAATGCATCTCTGAGAGCCAGAACAAGGCTCCCATAGACTTGCATTGAAGAATGACCTCCAGCGCACTCCATGAAACACTGGATCTGCCGGCAGGTCACAAACTGCCAGAGACGAATGGGGGGGAGCAGCCGTGATAAACGGTGAAAACAACGGAGGGTGAATATAGGATTAAGGGCAGGGATTAGATTATTAGCACAGCTCCAGCAGTGAATTAAAAAACACTGGAGCGGTGCTTTAAAAATAAAAAATCCACACTAACAACCAAACACCAGTGTAACCTGTAAGATTTTGCTGGATACCAGTATAACCAGCTTTGCGTGATGGTTTTCCATCCGCCCTCAGAGGAGAGGAACAGATTGGACTTGTCCCTCAGCTCCTTACATAACGCAGTGGGGCCTGATGGTTTCCAGAGTATGCTGCCCTCCACCCTGTGCGGAGTGTGACGTCTTGGCTGAAGTTCTTCTACAAGTCTGTATAGAACAGGGGTCTCAAACACTCGGCCCGTGGGCCACATGCAACCACTGAGGCTGCGTCATGCCGCCCACAAGCACTGTAGATGCATTTACTACTAAGGCCCGGTACAGAGGGCCACCGTTGGCACTTTATTTCTGTTGAATTGAAAAGCTCTCTGCATTGCTATACCAATGCCATGAGCTGGCCAGTCACGGGCCAGCAGCTGGCCAATCACGGGCCAGCAGCTGACGTCAGTGTGTGAAGTCAGCTGTTGGCTTCTGATTAGCCAGCTGTCTGCATTGGTACAGCTGTGCAAATAACTTGTCTCTGCTCGCTGCCAGCAATACCTTTTCACTCTGCTTTTTTTTTTTTTTTTTTTCTTCTTAATGTGTATGTGAAGAACGATATAATTGGGGAAATTAGTACATGGGGGACATTACTACAAGATGTGGACCAGGATGGGAGATTACTACAAGAAGACGACCAGGATGGGAGATTATTGCAAGAAGGGAACCTGGATGGTGGGGATATTGCTACAAGAAGGGGACCGGGATGGGACATTACTATAAGATGGGGGGACATCACTACAAGAAGGGAAGGATGGGGACATTAATACAAGATGGAAACAGGCTGGGGATCTTACTACGAGATGGGGCCCAGGATGGGAGATTACTACAAGATGGGGCCCAGGATGGGAGATTACTACAAGATGGGGACCAGGATGGAAAATTACTACAAGAAGGGGACCTGGATGGTGGGGATATTGCTACAAGAAGGGGACCAGGAAGGGACATTACTACTAGAAGCGGACCACAAAGGGGACATAATTACAATAAGGGAACCAGGAGGGAGATTACTACAAGAAGTGGACCAGGATGGGACATTACTATAAGATGGGGGACATCACTACAAGAAGGGAAGGATGGGTACATTAATACAAGATGGAAACAGGCTGGGGATATTACTACGAGATGGGGCCCAGGATGGGAGATTACTACAAGATGGGGACCAGGATGGAAGATTACTACAAGAAGGGGACCTGGATGGTGGGGATATTGCTTCAAGAAGGGGACCTGGAAGGGACATTACTACTAGAAGCGGACCACAAAAGGGACATAATTACAATAAGGGAACCAGGAGGGAGATTACTACAAGAAGGGGACCAGGATGGGACATTACTATAAGATGGGGGACATCACTACAAGAAGGGAAGGATGGGGACATTAATACAAGATGGAAACAGGCTGGAGATATTACTACGAGATGGGGCCCAGGATGGGAGATTACTACAAGATGGGGACCAGGATGGAAGATTACTACAAGAAGGGGACCTGGATGGTGGGGATATTGCTTCAAGAAGGGGACCTGGAAGGGACATTACTACTAGAAGCGGACCACAAAAGGGACATAATTACAATAAGGGAACCAGGAGGGAGATTACTACAAGAAGGGGACCAGGATGGGACATTACTATAAGATGGGGGACATCACTACAAGAAGGGAAGGATGGGGACATTAATACAAGATGGAAACAGACTGGGGTTATTACTATGAGATGGGGACCAGGATTGGGGACATCACTAGAAGAAGTGGACCTAGATGGGAGATTACTACAAGAAAGGGACCAGATTGGGACATCACTACAAGAAGGGGGCCTGGATGGTAGGGATATTGCTACAAGAAGGGGACCAGGATGGGACCTTATTACAAGATGAGGACCAGGATGGGGCACATTACTACAAAATGTTGGCAAAACATTACTATATGATGTTTATTGTAAGACGATATTACAAGAAAAAAGGTTAAAAAAATCAAAATAAAGCATTTTTTACAACTAAATATGCTGTTTATATATTAAGTAAAATGTTTAAAAAAGTGCACGTTGCTTATTGCTACATCCGTGATAACCCAAGTTCTAAACTGCACCATAACCCATCCTACGATGAATGCCATTTAAAAAAAACCTATAATAAACAGTGTTCTAAAAAAAGTGATCTAAAGGTGTACAGAAAAAAATATGGTATCGCTAAAAATGTCATTCTGTCCTGCAAAGAATGCGCCCCCCCACCCAAAATATTATTTTTTTCTTTCATGTGCAGCCCTTATACCCAGTCGAGTTTGAGAACCCTGATATCAGCTAAATAAAATAAATAAATCTTTATATAGCGCTAACATATTCCGTAGCGCTTTACATACATCAGGAACACTGTCCCCATTGGGGCTCACAATCTAAATTCCCTATCTGTATGTCTTTGGAGTGTGGGAGGAAACCTGAGACCCCGGAGGAAACCCACGCAAACACTGGGAGAACATACAAACTCCAGCTGAAATATTTTTTGAAGTAAATATATTTGTAAATCTGCTATTGAAATGGATTTCTCACCAGATGTAAGTAACAACCCATCCAATCCACACGGGCAAAGAAATCAGACCATAGATACAGTTAGGTCCAGAAATCTTTGGCCAGTGACACAATTTTGGCGAGTTGGGCTCTGCATGCCACCACATTGGATTTGAAATGAAACCTCTACAACAGAATTCAAGTGCAGATTGTAACGTTTAATTTGAAGGTTTGAACAAAAATATCTGATAGAAATTGTAGGAATTGTCACATTTCTTTACAAACACTCCACATTTTAGGAGGTCAAAAGTAATTGGACAAATAAACCAAACCCAAACAAAATATTTTTATTTTCAATATTTTGTTGCGAATCCTTTGGAGCCAATCACTGCCTTAAGTCTGGAACCCATGGACATCACCAAACGCTGGGTTTCCTCCTCCTTAATGCTTTTCCAGGCCTTTACAGCCGCAGCCTTCAGGTCTTGCTTGTTTGTGGGTCTTTCCGTCTTAAGTCTGGATTTGAGCAAGTGAAATGCATGCTCAATTGGGTTAAGATCTGGTGATTGACTTGGCCATTGCAGAATGTTCCACTTTTTTGCACTCATGAACTCCTGGGTAGCTTTGGCTGTATGCTTGGGGTCATTGTCCATCTGTACTATGAAGCGCCGTCCGATCAACTTTGCGGCATTTGGCTGAATCTGGGCTGAAAGTATATCCCGGTACACTTCAGAATTCATCCGGCTACTCTTGTCTGCTGTTATGTCATCAATAAACACAAGTGACCCAGTGCCATTGAAAGCCATGCATGCCCATGCCATCACGTTGCCTCCACCATGTTTTACAGAGGATGTGGTGTGCCTTGGATCATGTGCCGTTCCCTTTCTTCTCCACACTTTTTTCTTCCCATCATTCTGGTACAGGTTGATCTTTGTCTCATCTGTCCATAGAATACTTTTCCAGAACTGAGCTGGCTTCATGAGGTGTTTTTCAGCAAATGTAACTCTGGCCGGTCTATTTTTGGAATTGATGAATGGTTTGCATCTAGATGTGAACCCTTTGTATTTACTTTCATGGAGTCTTCTCTTTACTGGTGACTTAGAGACAGATACACCTACTTCACTGAGAGTGTTCTGGACTTCACTTGATGTTGTGAACGGGTTCTTCTTCACCAAAGAAAGTATGCGGCGATCATCCACCACTGTTGTCATCCGTGGACGCCCAGGCCTTTTTGAGTTCCCAAGCTCACCAGTCAATTCCTTTTTTCTCAGAATGTACCCGACTGTTGATTTTGCTACTCCAAGCATGTCTGCTATCTCTCTGATGGATTTTTTCTTTTTTTTTCAGCCTCAGGATGTTCTGCTTCACCTCAATTGAGAGTTCCTTAGACCGCATGTTGTCTGGTCACAGCAACCGCTTCCAAATGCAAAACCACACACCTGTAATCAACCCCAGACCTTTTAACTACTTGATTGATTACAGGTTAACGAGGGAGACGCCGTCAGAGTTAATTGCAGCCCTTAGAGTCCCTTGTCCAATTACTTTTGGTCCCTTTAAAAAGAGGAGGCTATGCATTACAGAGCTATGATTCCTAAACCCTTTCTCCGATTTGGATGTGAAAACTCTCATATTGCAGCTGGGAGTGTGCACTTTCAGCCCATATTATATATAATTGTATTTCTGAACATGTTTTTGTAAACCGCTAAAATAACAAAACTTGTGTCACTGTCCAAATATTTCTGGACCTAACTGTATCTATAAACTTACTAATGTGTAATAATGAGAAATGACACAGGGAAAAAGTTTTGAACACTTACAGAGATGTATTTAATACTTCAAACAAAAGACTTTGTTGGTGATGAAGCTTCAAGACGCCTCCTGTATGGAGAAGGTAGTTGCATACATTGCTCAGGTGTGATTTTGGCCAATTCTTCCACTCAAACACTCCTCACATCCTGCAGGTCCCGGCTCCTTCTCTGAACGCTGAGCTTTGTTTCCTTCCATACATTTTCTATTGGATTCAGGTCTGGTGATCGGCTCGGCCAGTCTAGCAGATTTATTTTCTGTCTCTGAAACCAATTGAGCGTTTCCTTGTCTGTGTATTTGGGATCATTGTCTTGTGTATTGTCCACCATCGTTTCATCTTCATCATCCTGGTAGATGGCAGCAGATTTTTATCAGGAATGTCTCGGTACATTTACCCATTAATCCTTCCTTCATTTATATGACGTTTGCCAGTGCCATCTGCTTTAAAACAGCCCCACACCATGATGTTCCCACCTCCAAAGATCCCTGTTGTTGGTGTTTTTGGGGTGATTTGCCTTTTTGCCTCCAAACATGGTGTGTCTACTGACATCCAAAGAGTTAAATTTTGGTCTGATTTGACCAGACTACATTCTCCCAGGCTCATCTAAATGTTGTTCAGCATACTTAAACTCGCTTGAATCTGCTTTTTTTTGTTCAGCAGTGGCGTCCTGCGTGGTGAGCGTGCATGCTGGAGCGTGCATGCTGGAGCGTGCATGCTGGAGCGTGCATGCTGGAGCGTGCATGCTGGAGCGTGCATACAGGAGCGTGCATACAGGAGCGTGCATACAGGCCATGGAGGGGGGTGCATTACTTATTGTTTCAAACAATTGTACCTAATGATCCTGGATCTTTGTGTAGATCTCCACAGGGAGTTCTTGGCTCTTGGACAACTTTTCTGATTATTTTCACTCCTCTGTCTGAAATCCTGCGGGGAACACCTGTTTGTGACTAATTTATGGTGATATTATGTTCTTTCCACTTCTGGATTATGGCCCCAACAGCGCTCACTGTGACCTTCAGTAGCCAGATAGTCTTCTGTAACCAATGTCATCAGTCTGTTTTGCAACAATAAGGTTACAAAGATTTTGAGATGGCTCACTGGTTCTACCCATCATGAGATGTTTCTTGTGTGGCACCTTGGTAATGAGACACATATTATAGGCCATCAGTTGAACCAGCGGATATTATTTTTCACTAAGTGATGGGATTGCTTTCTAATTATTGATTTCATCTGGTGTTCTGACTTTCCATGTTTTTTTTGCATGTTTCTCTTCATGTGTTCAATACCTTTTCCATGTGTAATTTCTCATTACACATAACGTAACTTATGGACATCTTTGGTTTGATTTCTTTGCCTGTAGTGATTGGATGGGTTGTTATCAACATCTGGTGAGAAATTTGTCAATTACACCTTTAGAAATGTATTTGTTTAGAAAATTGGGGACGTGTTCAATAATTATTTCACCCACTCTGTAACGTGAGCAATGAATACATTACTAAAACTTGTGGCACCTGCTGAATGCACATGTTCACACAGAACTATTCATTCATTCATTCATTCATTCATTGTCTGTGATGAAAAAAATTCTTGCATACTCCAAAGGATGCCATAGTCGCCAAGAATCCGGTGGCCCAGGCAGGGACGCATGCGGTGGCACATAGACTACTGTATGGGTGTGTACTGCAGATTGGGTTTGTACGGGGGCACGCTGCAGGCCGGGTTTGTATGGGGGCACGCTGCAGGCCGGGTTTGTACGGGGGCACACTGCAGGCCGGGTTTGTACGGGGGCACGCTGCAGGCCGGGTTTGTACGGGGGCACGCTGCAGGCCGGGTTTGTACGGGGGCACGCTGCAGGCCGCCGGGTTTGTACAGGGACACGCTGCAGGCCGGGTTTGTACGGGGGCACGCTGCAGGCCGGGTTTGTACGGGGGCACGCTGCAGGCCGGGTTTGTACGGGGGCACGCTGCAGGCCGGGTTTGTACGGGGGCACGCTGCAGGCCGGGTTTGTACGGGGGCACGCTGCAGGCCGGGTTTGTACGGGGGCACGCTGCAGGCCGGGTTTGTACGGGGACACGCTGCAGGCCGGGTTTGTACGGGGGCACGCTGCAGGCCGGGTTTGTACGGGGGCACGCTGCAGGCCGGGTTTGTACGGGGGCACGCTGCAGGCCGGGTTTGTACGGGGGCACGCTGCAGGCCGGGTTTGTACGGGGGCACGCTGCAGGCCGGGTTTGTACGGGGGCACGCTGCAGGCCGGGTTTGTACGAGTGTATTCTGCAGTGAGCAGAACGTCTATAATATATACATTGTATAGACTTTGATTGTACTGGATGTGTCACTGATCTGTCCTCTTTATCTTTCCAGACCCATCCTCATCTGCAATGACAAGTAAGTATTAGCCTATGACCTGTCTCGTGCGGCCGTTCTGCCAAAGAGGGCATCAAGTATCTATATGTAAAGCACATTTATTTCTATATGGCTGATACAACTGATACGTGCAGGTTTCTTACGTCTTCATGTATTTTCCGCTCTTAGGTGGCCACTTTCACACCTAGATTTTTTTGCAGGTTTTTGGTGCAAATTCTGCTGAGAAAAAAATAAATCAAATAACCATATAATGTTAGTGAGGGCCTATTCATGGCACAATGGAGCGGCACGTACAGCAGCGTCAGCGATTGCAGCCTCTGCTAATCTGCATGGCACACATTACAGCAAGCGTTCTGCTCCGTAACCGCACAACACGGACCAGCACCGTATAATGCATATACAGAGTCAGCAGTGCTGTCTGCTCAGCTGTTTTATGCCAGAGGCAACTGATCCAAAGACAGACGAGGAAGCATGACCCATCCCTGGTCCTGTGCAACAACTGATGCTCCAGATGAATAGGAACAATCCCGCAAATATGTGCCGCATTTTTCCTTTTAATAAGACTCTCCGGATTATAAGACACACCCCAAATTTAGAGAGGAAAAGGTAAAAAATAAAAATTGGGGTTTGTCTTATACTTCGGTGGTGGAGCGGGGTAACAATAAGCAGGGGCGCTGTTGGAGTAGGGCAATGTTACAGCCACTCTGGTGGAGGGCTGTGCTGGCTGCAGTGGGGACCGTGCTGGCTGCGGTGGAAGGCTGTGTGGAGCAGGGCACTGCTGTAGGCGCTCTGGTGGGGCCTGTGCTGGCTGCGGAGGAGGCTGTGTGGAGCAGGGCGGTGCAGTGGGTTTCACAGATGATCTGTCAGAGGTGCGGGCTTCAAATAATGGCACCCGGAGTTGGCGCCTGCGCAGATGGTACTCCCGGCTCAATGGCAAGCTGAGATCTCATCTGTGCACACAACACCTCTGGGTGCCATTGTCCGTAAGTCCGCTGCTGGGAGATCAACGAGCTGGAGGTGGCACATGCGTAGGTGAGATCTTGAGCCGAGAGCTCTGTCTGCACATGCACCGACTCCGGGCGTCATTATTTGAAGCCCACACTGCCAACAGAGCATCTGGGACACCCACCGCACCGTTCTGCTCCACACAGCCCCTACCGCAGCCAGCACAGCCCCTACCGCAGCCAGCACAGGCCCCCCCCACCGCAGCCAGCACAGGCCCCCCCCCACCGCAGCCAGCACAGGCCCCCCCCCCCACCGCAGCCAGCACAGGCCCCCCCCCACCGCAGCCAGCACAGGCCCCCCCCCACCGCAGCCAGCACAGGCCCCCCCCCACCGCAGCCAGCACAGGCCCCCCCCCACCGCAGCCAGCACAGGCCCCCCCCTACCGCAGCCAGCACAGGCCCCCCCCCACTGCAGCCAGCACAGGCCCCCCCCCCCACAGCCAGCACAGGCCCCCCCCCCCCGCAGCCAGCACAGGCCCCCCCCCCCCGCAGCCAGCACAGGCCCCCCCCCCCCCCGCAGCCAGCACAGGCCCCCCCCCCGCAGCCAGCACAGGCCCCCCCCCCCGCAGCCAGCACAGGCCCCCCCCACTGCAGCCAGCACAGGCCCCCCCCACTGCAGCCAGCACAGGCCCCCCCCACTGCAGCCAGCACAGGCCCCCCCCCACTGCAGCCAGCACAGGCCCCCCCCCACCGCAGTCAGCACAGGCCCCCCCCACCGCAGTCAGCACAGGCCCCCCCCCACCGCAGTCAGCACAGGCCCCCCCCACTGCAGCCAGCACAGGCCCCCCCCACCGCAGCCAGCACAGGCCCCCCCCCCACAACAGCCAGCACAGGCCCCCCCCACCGCAGCCAGCACAGGCCCCCCCCACCGCAGTCAGCACAGGCCCCCCCCCACTGCAGCCAGCACAGGCCCCCCCCACCGCAGCCAGCACAGGCCCCCCCCACTGCAGCCAGCACAGCGCCCACTACACAGCACAGCTCTCATTCTCCACCTCCCGGTAAGCTACATTCAGATTATAAGACGCACCCCTAATTTTCCGCCCAAATTTTTGAGAGGAAAAGAGCATCTTATAATCAGAAAAATACGGTATTTTGGTAAGTTCCATCATCAGTTGTGCTCAGGCAATTCTGTTCCACACTTAAGGGGGAAAAAAGGATGACCATATACCTTGCTCAACATAAATAAGTACACCCCCCTTTGAAAACTAAGATTTTTATGACCCTCATGTAGCATTATTTATGACTTTCATGATTTTTTTTTAAGGACCGCACCAGGTCTTCTAGACATGGAATGAACGAGTTGGCAATTATTGCAACATCAATCTTTTTCCATTCTACAAGAACGACCTCGTTTAGAGACCGGATGAAGAGTGATGACAACTTGTCTCTTCAGAATTCCCCATAGGTGTTCAGATCAGGAGACACTCGGCCACTGAATCACTTTCACCCTGTTCGTCTACAGAAATGTAGCAGTGGCCTTAGATGTCTGTTTTGGATCATTGTCATGTTGGTAAAATGCACGTCTACCAAGGGCACAGAGTATAACGTTAGCATATTCTTTTTCAAAATAGAGCTGTACATCTGTGAATTTGTGATACTATCAATGACCTATAGTTGCACGACACCAGCAGCATCAGCCCCAGATAAGGACACGGCCACCACCATATTTTATTGTAGGCCCCATGCATTTAGAAAAATGAATTTAGAAAAATGCCTGGTGCCTACAGTGACGCATGGTGGCAGTGTCCTTACATGGGGCTGATGCTGCTGGTGTCGGGAGCTGAATGTCATTGATGGTATCGTGAATTCTCAGATGTACTGCTATATATTGAAAGAGGGGATGCTCCCGCCACTCCATGCTCTTGGTAGACGTGCACCTTTCCAACATGACAATGATCCAAAACACATATCTGTTGCATTTCTGAAGAAGAACAGGGTGAAAGTGATTCAGCACAAGTCTCTCCTGACCTGAACCCAATGTTCAATGCTACTCAATCTTGTCAAAATTTTGGAAATTTTTCTTTCATTCCGTTAGGCTAAGTTCACATTTCCGCTAAAATCTATCAGTCACAATCCGCTGCTCTTGTAAACAGCGGAATCCGTTTAGCGGATTCCGCTGCTCCCATAGACTTGTATGAGCAGCGGATTGTGACTGATGATGCTGCGTTGCACCCTCCGCCCGACTGATCAGTCGTGGAACGACTGACCGCCGGGCGGGAGGAACGCAGCATGTAACGTTTTTTGAGCAGCGAGATCCGTCGGATTTCGCTGCGCATGCTCTCTGGCTCCCTGCACACGTCACCAGCTTTGGTTGGTTACCCGATATTTACCCTGGTTACGGTGCAAGGAGCCAGCGCTAAGCGGTGTAGGCCCGTAACCAAGGTAAATATCGGGTAACCAAGGTAAACATCGGGTGCTTTGCTGTTACCCGATATTTAGGCTGGTTACGTGTGCAGGGAGGCCGACACTTCCCCGCTCGGCCCCGCCCCCTCCCGCACTCCGCACATGTATGTACACACACACACACACACACACACCTGTCCCCAGCCATGCAGACAAGCACTGACACCCTCGTCTGGCCCCGCCCCCTGCTCGGCTCCGCCCCCTCCCGCACTTTGCATGTGCACACACACATACATACATGCACATACACACACTCACTCACTCACACATACACTCACCTGTCCCCAGCCATGCAGACCGCAGCACTTCCACTGACATCCTCAGCGCCTGGCCCCGCCCCCCGCTCGGCTCTGCCCCAGAACTCCGCCCACAACGGAATCCGACAAAGAATTCTGTTCTTTGTCATCCGTTGTACAGCGTTGAACAGCGCATCAGTCACATGCGTCAAGCGACGCATGTGACTGATACAAATCAACGGAAATGTGAACTTAGCCTAAGATAGTGATTAAAATCTTTTATTTCAAAGGAGGTGCACTGGTTTTATAGATCACTTTCTATACGTGCACTGGTTTTATAGATCGCTTTCCATACGTGCACTGGTTTTATAGATCGCTTTCCATACGTGCACTGGTTTTATAGATCGCTTTCTATACGTGCACTGGTTTTATAGATCGCTTTCCATACGTGCACTGGTTTTATAGATCGCTTTCCATACGTGCACTGGTTTTATAGATCGCTTTCCATACGTGCACTGGTTTTATAGATCGCTTTCCATACGTGCAAAGGTTTTATAGATCGCTTTCCATACGTGCACTGGTTTTATAGATCGCTTTCCATACGTGCACTGGTTTTATAGATCGCTTTCCATACGTGCACTGGTTTTATAGATCACTTTCTATACGTGCACTGGTTTTGTAGATTGCTTTCTATACGTGCACTGGTTTTATAGATCGCTTTCCATGCGTGCACTGGTTTTATAGATTGCTTTCCATACGTGCACTGGTTTTATAGATCGCTTTCCATACGTGCACTGGTTTTATAGATCGCTTTCCATACGTGCACTGGTTTTATAGATCGCTTTCCATACGTGCAAAGGTTTTATAGATCGCTTTCCATACGTGCACTGGTTTTATAGATCGCTTTCCATACGTGCACTGGTTTTATAGATCGCTTTCCATACGTGCACTGGTTTTATAGATCGCTTTCCATACGTGCACTGGTTTTATAGATCGCTTTCCATATGTGCACTGGTTTTATAGATCGCTTTCCATACGTGCACTGGTTTTATAGATCGCTTTCCATACGTGCACTGGTTTTATAGATCGCTTTCCATACGTGCACTGGTTTTATAGATCGCTTTCCATATGTGCACTGGTTTTATAGATCGCTTTCCATACGTGCACTGGTTTTATAGATCGCTTTCCATACGTGCACTGGTTTTATAGATCGCTTTCCATATGTGCACTGGTTTTATAGATCGCTTTCTATACGTGCACTGGTTTTATAGATCGCTTTCCATACGTGCACTGGTTTTATAGATCGCTTTCCATACGTGCACTGGTTTTATAGATCGCTTTCCATATGTGCACTGGTTTTATAGATCGCTTTCTATACGTGCACTGGTTTTATAGATCGCTTTCCATACGTGCACTGGTTTTATTGATCGCTTTCTATACGTGCACTGGTTTTATAGATCGCTTTCCATATGTGAACTGGTTTTATAGATCGCTTTCTATACGTGCACTGGTTTTATAGATCGCTTTCTATACGTGCACTGGTTTTATAGATCGCTTTCCATGCGTGCACTGGTTTTATAGATCGCTTTCCATGCGTGCACTGGTTTTATTGATCGCTTTCCATGCGTGCACTGGTTTTGTAGGTCGCTTTCCATATGTGCACTGGTTTTATAGATCGCTTTCCATACGTGCACTGGTTTTATTGATCGCTTTCCATGCGTGCACTGGTTTTATAGATCGCTTTCCATGCGTGCACTGGTTTTATAGATCGCTTTCTATACGTGCACTGGTTTTATAGATTGCTTTCCATACGTGCACTGGTTTTATAGATCGCTTTCCATATGTGCACTGGTTTTATTGATCGCTTTCCATGCGTGCACTGGTTTTATAGATCGCTTTCCATATGTGCACTGGTTTTATAGATCGCTTTCTATACGTGCACTGGTTTTATAGATCGCTTTCTATACGTGCACTGGTTTTATAGATCGCTTTCCATACGTGCACTGGTTTTATAGATCGCTTTCCATGCGTGCACTGGTTTTATAGATCGCTTTCCATATGTGCACTGGTTTTATAGATCGCTTTCCATACGTGCACTGGTTTTATAGATCGCTTTCCATGCGTGCACTGGTTTTATTGATCGCTTTCCATGCGTGCACTGGTTTTATTGATCGCTTTCCATGCGTGCACTGGTTTTATAGATCGCTTTCTATACGTGCACTGGTTTTATAGATTGCTTTCCATACGTGCACTGGTTTTATAGATCGCTTTCCATGCGTGCACTGGTTTTATAGATCGCTTTCCATGCGTGCACTGGTTTTATTGATCGCTTTCTATACGTGCACTGGTTTTATAGATCGCTTTCCATACGTGCACTGGTTTTATTGATCGCTTTCCATACGTGCACTGGTTTTATAGATCGCTTTCTATACGTGCACTGGTTTTATAGATCGCTTTCCATACGTGCACTGGTTTTATAGATCGCTTTCTATACGTGCACTGGTTTTATAGATCGCTTTCTATACGTGCACTGGTTTTATAGATCGCTTTCCATACGTGCACTGGTTTTATAGATCGCTTTCTATACGTGCACTGGTTTTATAGATCGCTTTCCATACGTGCACTGGTTTTATAGATCGCTTTCCATACGTGCAAAGGTTTTATAGATCGCTTTCCATACGTGCACTGGTTTTATAGATCGCTTTCCATACGTGCACTGGTTTTATAGATCGCTTTCCATACGTGCACTGGTTTTATAGATCACTTTCTATACGTGCACTGGTTTTGTAGATTGCTTTCTATACGTGCACTGGTTTTATAGATCGCTTTCCATGCGTGCACTGGTTTTATAGATTGCTTTCCATACGTGCACTGGTTTTATAGATCGCTTTCCATACGTGCACTGGTTTTATAGATCGCTTTCCATACGTGCACTGGTTTTATAGATCGCTTTCCATACGTGCAAAGGTTTTATAGATCGCTTTCCATACGTGCACTGGTTTTATAGATCGCTTTCCATACGTGCACTGGTTTTATAGATCGCTTTCCATACGTGCACTGGTTTTATAGATCGCTTTCCATACGTGCACTGGTTTTATAGATCGCTTTCCATATGTGCACTGGTTTTATAGATCGCTTTCCATACGTGCACTGGTTTTATAGATCGCTTTCCATACGTGCACTGGTTTTATAGATCGCTTTCCATACGTGCACTGGTTTTATAGATCGCTTTCCATATGTGCACTGGTTTTATAGATCGCTTTCCATACGTGCACTGGTTTTATAGATCGCTTTCCATACGTGCACTGGTTTTATAGATCGCTTTCCATATGTGCACTGGTTTTATAGATCGCTTTCTATACGTGCACTGGTTTTATAGATCGCTTTCCATACGTGCACTGGTTTTATAGATCGCTTTCCATACGTGCACTGGTTTTATAGATCGCTTTCCATATGTGCACTGGTTTTATAGATCGCTTTCTATACGTGCACTGGTTTTATAGATCGCTTTCCATACGTGCACTGGTTTTATTGATCGCTTTCTATACGTGCACTGGTTTTATAGATCGCTTTCCATATGTGAACTGGTTTTATAGATCGCTTTCTATACGTGCACTGGTTTTATAGATCGCTTTCTATACGTGCACTGGTTTTATAGATCGCTTTCCATGCGTGCACTGGTTTTATAGATCGCTTTCCATGCGTGCACTGGTTTTATTGATCGCTTTCCATGCGTGCACTGGTTTTGTAGGTCGCTTTCCATATGTGCACTGGTTTTATAGATCGCTTTCCATACGTGCACTGGTTTTATTGATCGCTTTCCATGCGTGCACTGGTTTTATAGATCGCTTTCCATGCGTGCACTGGTTTTATAGATCGCTTTCTATACGTGCACTGGTTTTATAGATTGCTTTCCATACGTGCACTGGTTTTATAGATCGCTTTCCATATGTGCACTGGTTTTATTGATCGCTTTCCATGCGTGCACTGGTTTTATAGATCGCTTTCCATATGTGCACTGGTTTTATAGATCGCTTTCTATACGTGCACTGGTTTTATAGATCGCTTTCTATACGTGCACTGGTTTTATAGATCGCTTTCCATACGTGCACTGGTTTTATAGATCGCTTTCCATGCGTGCACTGGTTTTATAGATCGCTTTCCATATGTGCACTGGTTTTATAGATCGCTTTCCATACGTGCACTGGTTTTATAGATCGCTTTCCATGCGTGCACTGGTTTTATTGATCGCTTTCCATGCGTGCACTGGTTTTATTGATCGCTTTCCATGCGTGCACTGGTTTTATAGATCGCTTTCTATACGTGCACTGGTTTTATAGATTGCTTTCCATACGTGCACTGGTTTTATAGATCGCTTTCCATGCGTGCACTGGTTTTATAGATCGCTTTCCATGCGTGCACTGGTTTTATTGATCGCTTTCTATACGTGCACTGGTTTTATAGATCGCTTTCCATACGTGCACTGGTTTTATTGATCGCTTTCCATACGTGCACTGGTTTTATAGATCGCTTTCTATACGTGCACTGGTTTTATAGATCGCTTTCCATACGTGCACTGGTTTTATAGATCGCTTTCTATACGTGCACTGGTTTTATAGATCGCTTTCTATACGTGCACTGGTTTTATAGATCGCTTTCCATGCGTGCACTGGTTTTATAGATCGCTTTCCATACGTGCACTGGTTTTATAGATCGCTTTCTATACGTGCACTGGTTTTATAGATCGCTTTCCATGCGTGCACTGGTTTTATAGATCGCTTTCCATACGTAGTGCAGGATTTAGGGCTTTTCAGATCAACCGCTTGCCTATTATGACGCAGTGATGGAGTAATTGTATTTTTCATGTTGATGCCAACGTCAGAGTGTACATTAATATTTGATTATTTTTATAATACCCTTCTTTTTTTTTTTTTTTTTTTTTACAAGGGTCGTATGATCTGAGGCATCGCAAAAGTAAGTATCTCACAATGGCGTCTTCAATAGATTGCCCTTGTCTTCTATCTTAGGCCCCCTACACATATGCGCATTTAAAGTCACATGTTGCACTGTCCGTTTTGGCCATGCGTGTGTATGTGTGTGTCATCTGTGTACCGAATCACAAACCGACAAAAAATGCATGACAATGAAATTAATGGTTTGGATGTGAATATGGTGTGCAAAGATAGAGATGATACATAGCTGTACAATCTAGCTAGCTATTTGGCCAAATAAATGATATGGGGAAAAAAAAACTACATGGGGTTCCCCTATTTTTGTTAACCAACAAAGGTAAAGCAGACAGCTGGGGGCTGATATTATCAGGCTTGGAAGGTCCATGGCTTTTGGGTCCTTCCCAGCCCAAAAATACCAGCCCGCGGCCGCCCCAGAAGTGGAGCTTGACATTAGATGCATCAATTCTGGTGCTCTGCCTCAGCTTAGTCACTCATTTCACATTATTGATTGATAGGTAGAATTAAGAACATCTCCTTTATTAATGACCTCCCATCACAGCACTTCCTTTTTCTTCTCCTAATGGATGAGCGACTTCCCCATTATGATTTGAAAACACAGCAAATATTCACATAAGCAGCGCTCTGCATAGACACAGCAATGGGGAATGAGCGTTGTTAGTGCTTACAGTGGCTCCAGTAACCCTTTACATGCTGCGATCAATAGCATGTGCAGCATGTCAGTAGTTTGACCGGATCAGATCACTTCATCAGCTCCCCGTAACACAATTGTGGGGAGCTGATGGTTGCTATGGTCTATGGGAGTGTTCCTCAACTCCAGTCTTCATGAGCCACCAGCAGATCATGTTTTATGTATTGTATTTTTTGGATTATAAGACGCTCTTTTCCTCCCAAAAATGAAAAGGGGTTGCAGGAGCAATGGCGCTGTGCTGTGTTTTGTTGTGCTGTGCTGGGGCTGAGGGCACTTTTGCCATCATAGCATCCAAAATGATGGCTTTATTAATTCAGAAATTTACCGTACCATTTTATTCCTCTCTCTGTCTTTAAAGCAGCTCTTCAGCGTTATGGGGCTTTTTTCAGCACTGGAGAGTTGCTGTAAGCCTAAGCCCCCTGTCTTATACTCGCCGCCCGGCATTTGGATTTTTTTTTTTCCTTCGTCGCTCCGGTCCTGTGGCGCTGTCTTGTGACCGTAATGTCTGACTGTCTAGAAGACAAAAGTTAAATCACAAACTTTCAATGTAAGTCTATGAGAGCCAGAATGAGGCTCTCCTAGACTTGTATTGAGGAGTTACCTCTGGCTCCATGAAACACTGGAGCTGCCGGCAGGAACCAAATTACAGGAGACCGGCTGGAGCGGCGGCAATAAAAGGTGAAGATGGCGCCAGGTGAGTGTAAGACCGGGGGCAGGGGAGTGAGAATTTAAAACGCCCCCCAGTGGTGCAATTAAAACAAAAAAAAAACCAAAACGCTGGATTGGGGCTTTACATAATCTCCCTAATTGTTCCAAATCTCCATCTATATCAATGTGCACGCTTATATATATTAGTCAGGTCACAGAAAGTCAATGTAGGCTGCGGACATTTCTATAGATAGTCACTATGAAGCTAATCAGCCAAACCAAAGAAGTCCTGATGGAGACGTTTTGGGCCTCGGCGCGGTCACGTCATTCTCCCCTGTGTGCGATATTACACCTTAGCACTGCTATGTGCCTTTCATATGTACAAAAGCCACAGCATTATTTACACTGTCACTGTTCACATATACAGTGGATATGGAAAGTATTCACACCCCTTTTAATTTTTTTCACTCTTTGTTTCATTGCAGCCATTTGGTAGATTCAAAAAAGTTCATTTTTTTTCTCATTAATGTGCACTCTGCACCCCATCCCCCATCTTGATAGAATAAAAACAGAAATGTAGAAATTTTTTGCAATTTTTTTTAAAGAAGGAAAAACTGAAATATCACATCACATGGTCATAAGTATTCAGCCCCTTTGCTCAGTATTGAGTACACGCACCCTTCCCTTTTGAGCTAGTACAGCCATGAGTCTTCTTGGGATCCTGGATTTGGGCATCCTCGGCCATTCTTCCTTGCAGATCCTCTCCAGTTCCGTCAGGTTGGATGGTGAACGTTGGTGGACGCCATTTTTAGGTTTCTCCAGAGATGCTCAGTTGGGTTTAGGTCAGGGCTCTGGCTGGGACGGTCAAGAATGGTCAGAGTTGTTCTGAAGCCGCTCCTTTCTTATTTTAGCTGTGTGCTTAGGGTCATTGTCTTGCTGGAAGGTGAACCTTCAGCCAAGTCTGAGGTCCAGAGCGCTCTAGAAGGGGTTTTCTTCCAGAACATCTGTGTACTTGGCCACATTCATCTTTCCTTCAATTGCAGCCAGTCGTCCTGTCCCTGCCCCCATAGCATGATGCTGCCTCCACCATGTCTCACTGTGGGGATTGTATTGGGCTGGTGTTGAGCAGTGCCTGATTTTCTCCACACATACCGCTTAGAATTATCACCAAAACGTTCTATCTTCGTCTCATCAGACCAGAGAGTCTTATTTCCATAGTCTAGGAGTCCTTCATGCTTTTTTTTTTTTTTTGCAAACTATGCAGCTTCCATATGTCTTGCAGTGAGGAGAGGCTTCCGTCAGGCCACTCTGCCATAAAGGCCCGACTGGCGGAGGCTGCAGTGATAGGTGACTTTGTGGAACTTTCTCCCATCTCTCTACTGCATCTCTGGAGCTCATCCGCAGTGATCTTGGGGTTCTTATTTACCTCTCATCAAGGCTCTTCTCCCACGATTGCTCAGTTTGGCTGGACGGCCAGGTCTAGGAAGAGTTCTGCTGGTCCCAAACTTCTTCCATTTAAGGATTATGGAGGCCACTGTGCTCTTAGGAACCTTGAGTACTGCAGAAATTCTTTTGTAACCTTGGCCAGATCTGTGCCTTGCCACAATTCTGTCTCTGAGCTCCTTTGGCAGTTCCTTTGACCTCATGATCCTCATTTGGTGTGACATGCAGTGTGAGCGGTGAGGTCTTATATAGACAGGTGTGCGCCTTTCCAAATCACGTCCTATCAGATTAATTACACACAGCTGGACTCCAATGAAGGAGCAGAACCATCTCAAGGAGGATCACAAGGAAATGGACAGCGTGTGACTTATATATGAGGGTCTGAGCAAAGGGGCTGAATACTTATACTGAGCAAAGGGGCTGAATACTTATGACCATGTGATATTTCAGTTTTTCTTGTTTAAAAAAACTTGCAAAAATTTCTACATTTCTGGTTTTTTTTCTGTCATGATGGGGGATGGGCGCAGAGTGCACATTAATGAGAAAAAAATAAACTTTTTTAAATTTACCAAATGGCTGCAATGAAACAAAGAGTGAAAAATGTAAAGGGGTGTGAATACTTTCCGTAGCCACTGTATTTGTGTTTTATTAAATTATTTTTCTCCCTCCCCAATTTTCCTAGTAAATGCCGGCCACAAGTCGTCTGACAGCGGTGTCTCATCCCTGGCAACAGAACCTCCGACACCTGAGCGCGGTAAGAAAGAAAGCGATGAGCTTACACTTCGGCCCCCAGTAAAATAATTCTTCTCTTACATAACTACTGTCTAGACATATTGTTCAATTCAGTACTAAAGGCCGCTTTACACGCTGCGATATCGGTCCCGATATCACTAGTGTGGGTACCCGCCCCCATCTATTGTGCGACACGGGCAAATCGCTGCCCGTGCTGCACAACATCGTCCGGACCCGTCACACTACTTACCTGCCCGGCGACGTCGCTGTGACCGGCGACCGCCTCCTTTCTAAGGGGTCACTGAACCGCCGCCCAATAGAAGCGGAGGGGCAGAGATGAGGGGGACAAACATCCCGCCCACCTCCTTCCTTCCGCATAGCGGCCGGGAGGCAGGTAGGGAGAGCTTCCTCGTTCCTGCGGTGTCACACGGAGCGATGTGTGCTGCCGCAGGAACGAGGAACAACTTCGTTACTGCTGCAGTAACGATATTTGAGAATGGACCCCCATGTCACCGATGAGCGATTTTGCATGTTTTTGCAACAATGCAAAATCTCTCATAGGTGTCACACGCAACGGCATCGCTAATGCGGCCGGATGTGCGTCACAAAATCCATGACCCCAACGAGTTCGCATTAGCGATGTCGTAGCGTGTAAAGCCCCCTTTAGTATTAGCGTCGCGCACAGAAATCCCCGCACTTACACGACTTTGCGGCTATCTATGAACAATATTCAACTGTGCTGAATGCACTTGGGAAAATCATCAAGATCCGCTGCTGGCAGCTCCTGTGTAATTGCCGTCCAATGACATCACAGATGTGCTCGATGGGAGACCAGTCCGGAGAAGCTGCAGCCATGGTAGCACGTTTATGTGCCGCAGGCCGCTCACAGTAACACAACAATCATGAAGCATGGCGTTATGTAAAAAACAGCTCCTGGGACATTTTGGAGAAATGGTCATATCACTGATTCACCCACCAAATCAATGTAACACCGAGCTGCTAGTGTATCTGGAATGAAGACCAGAAGGGACTACGTTATGCCACCCCACACCATAATCCGGGGGTAGAGTACGTTGCGTTCCCTTATGGAGGCCTCTTTACGGTTTTGTTGACTTGGTCTCGTCAGATTTGAAGAATGATGTGAAGTGATCCATACTGTTCTGCGAGTGAAAGTAGACGTCGCACCCCAAGGCTAGCTCGGCAAGGGATGTCTGCACAAACCATCAGAAGATGTGTGCACAGCATTTGGCTACAAACTGGACATCCAGCTAAATTTGTCCTCTGACTTGATGCCAACCGCTCTAAGCCCGGTGGAAATGAAGACTGGGATAGAGATGGAGGTTTGTCCTCTTTAGTGATGAGTCCTGCTTTTGTCCTAGATGCAATGACAGCCGGAAATTGGTCTGGAGACCAAATGGGTAACACCATGAAGATGCCTGTGGATGGGTTCACGCCAATCTACGGCTCTGACCGGCTGCACTCATATAACGGGCTGTATCCTAGTATCCAGAGCGTGTTCTTGAGACTTGGCTGGGCAGACGCAGTATCCCTCATTTTAATGGCACATATGGGTGACTTATCCTGCAATACCTGTGCCACCCGAGTGCGCAAAATTAGAGAAGAATCAGTCAGGAAGGATAACTATAGAGGAATTGTGTGTCTGCGCTTCACCTAAGGAACCCAAAAAAGTGTTATCTATGTGTCCAGATGTTCTTCTCTCACCAGCTAATGGGGGATCCTAATCAGACCTAACTTCCTATCACTACAAACTTTCCTGGGGGTTCTTCCCGAGATTGATTAGCTATAGATTACCCTGAAAAAGGTGAAGCAATTAAGTGCTGCCATGTTGCAGAGTATTTATACATAGACTTATAGAATGGTAGAGTTGGAAGGGACCTCAAGGGCCATCGGATCCAACCCCCTGCCAGTGCAGGATTTCCTAAATCATCCGAGCTATATGTTTATCCAGCTTCCACTTGAAGATTTCCATTGATGGAGCGCTCACTACCTCCCGTGGTCGCCTGTTCCACTCCCTGACTGCCTTCACTTCCTCCCATGGTCGCCTGTTCTACTCCCTGACTGCCCTCACCACTTCCCGTGGTCGCCTGTTCCGCTCTCTGACTGCCCTCACCACCTCCCGTGGTCGCCTGTTCCGCTCTCTGACTGCCCTCACCACCTCCCGTGGTTGCCTGTTCCACTACCTGACTGCCCTCACCACCTCCCGTGGTAGCCTTTTCCACTCCCTGACTGCCCTCACCACCTCCCATGGTCGCCTGTTCCACTCTGACTACCCTCACTGTCTAACAACAGGAAGATGAAAAATCGACCGCAAACAGCTGCTATGCCAAACAATTTCTTTTTTATTCAAGCGTTCTTTTCATCGGTGCAGATAAAAATGCGGGAGGTGACTAGGATGCGAGTCCCTCCAAAGGACGACGGCCGTTTCGTCTGTGAGCCAGACTTCTACGGGTCCACGTCGGGGAATGGCCGCACGCACCTTATAAAGGGGAGTGCATCCAGGCCACATCACCGCACATTAAAAACAGAGGAATGCACACATGATAGTGATTAACATAAGTGCAGACAACACATCCCATTTAAAACATGATCATACAATCAATGTGACACACATTTCAAAAACAAACATGAAAACAGGGGAAAAAAAAGGAAAAAATTCAGGAAAAAAATCACCTGAAAGGTACAGAGGCATTTATCAATGTCATATCAATACATAACCCCTTATGTTCATATTATTCTTTTTAATGACATAACCACTCATTTATCAAAAGATCCAAAATGAATCCATCACTCGAAAATAATTTGCAAAAAATCAGTTTTATGCAAGCCAGTATTATAAGAATACCGCTAGGTCGTTACGGTCATTCAAACCCAGGTTTCCCTGCGCTCCAAATTTTATTATCATACTTGCTTCTTTACGTAGCAATAACTTATGGAGATCGCCCCCTTGTGGAGGCAGGGAAACCTGGACTAGTCCTGCAAAGCGCAAGATGTTGGGATTACCTTCATGTGCTGTGCGAATGTGTTCTATTAGCCTAGGAGAACCTTTACCTGTGGAGATCGATTTATAGTGCTCTCTAAAGCGTATGTACATGCACCTTATTGTCTTCCCTATATAAAATCTTCCACAGGAGCATACAATCACATAAACCACATACTTCGTCTTGCAGGAAATAAACTGCCTGACCTGGTGAGAAAAGGAACCAATTTGAAGAGATGTACCAGTGAGATGTAAGGCGCAAAACTTGCAGTGACCGCAGCGAAAATTCCCAACAGGCGAACATTTCTCGAGCCATGTGGACTGACAGGTCACCCTGTTTTTCACCAGCAGATCTCTCAAATTATTACACCGTCTATAAGAGACTAGGGGTCCTGCATCTGTCATACTCTTTAGATCCGGGTCGTTGGCAAGGATATGCCAATTCTTTTTTATGGCTTTTTTTATTACTCCATCTAAGGGGCCAAACCTAAAACTGAACATAAACCTATTTACGGCATTGTTCGTTTTTCTCACCTTTTTTGCCTTTGCCTGACAATGTGACAATTTTCCAATACCAAAAGATTGGCTGACCCATAGATTTTCAGAACTCTCAGAACACGCCTTCTCATACGCAGAATCAATTAATGTACTAGGGTAACCCCGTGCCAATAACCTTGATCTTAAATCCCCAGCTTGTTCTTCAAAAGTCTCTTTTACATTATTGATCCTCATTTGTCTCAAAAACTGAGAGTAGGGTAAAGCTACTTTAGTATGAGTGGGGTGGGCACTCTGAAAGTGCAGTAACGAGTTAGAGGCAGTTGGTTTCCTATACATCTTTGTCAATATTAACCCTTCTTTCACTTCTACCTCTATATCCAAAAATGTTATAACGTTGCCTCCAAAACATGATGTAAACGACATATTCATGGTGTTTGTACTATTGAGGTAGGTGACAAAACCTGTGAACTCATCGTCTGTACCATCCCACACCATGAATATGTCGTCCACATATCTGAGGAACAACTTCACGTGCTTGAGAAATGGGTTTGTGCTAACGAAAACGTATACGCTCTCAAAAAAACCCAAAAAAATATTAGCCATAGCGCACGATACGGGGGTACCCATTGCAGTACCCCCGCACTGGACGTACCATTTATCCAGGAACATGAATGCGTTTTTTGAAAGCACAAAATTCAAAGCTTCACCTACAAAATCGCAATACAACTGCGTTTTTCCACTGTGAGCCACTGTCTCCCTCACTGCCTGTACACCCAGGTTCTGGGGTATCCGTGTATACAGGCTTTCCACATCGATGGACACAAGATTAAACCCCTCCTGCCAATCAAAACCTCTCAACAAAGATATAAAATCGTTACAATCCTTCACATAGGAAGGGATTCTTTCCATCAGAGGCCTCAATAACCAATCAAGATAGTGGGACAACGGCTCAGTTAACGAACCGATGCCAGCCACTATCGGGCGGCCAGGGGGGTTGACACTATCTTTGTGTATCTTAGGTATAGCATACCAATGGGGTTTTGTGGGAAATTCTGGAATTACCGTATTTTTCGCTTTATAAGACGCACCGGATTATAAGACGCACCCCCAAATTTGGTGAAGGAATAGAGAATTTTTTTAATAAATGGGGTCCGTCTAATAATGCCAGTGTCTGTCTAACAAATCATATAGAGTATATGTCCCTCATAGCCCCCATCCTAAAATTAGCCCCCTTAATCTGGATATGGCCACCTTATATTGAATATAGCCCCCTTGGGCTGGCACACGTCCCCCAGTGATGCAACATGTCCCCTATGGCTGGCACGCTGCCCCCTGTGGCTGGCACAAACTGGCCCCCTGTGGCTGGCACACACGCTACCCCCTGTGGCTGGCACACACGCTGCCCCCTGTGGCTGTCACACACGCTGCCCCCTGTGGCTGTCACACACGCTGCCCCCTGTGGCTGTCACACACGCTGCCCCCTGTGGCTGTCACACACGCTGCCCCCTGTGGCTGGCACACACGCTGGCCCCTGTGGCTGGCACAAACTGGCCCCCTGTGGCTGGCACACACGCTACCCCCTGTGGCTGGCACACACGCTACCCCCTGTGGCTGGCACACACTCTGCCCCCTGTGGTTTTCACACACGCTGCCCCCTGTGGCTGGCACACACGCTGGCCCCTGTGGCTGGCACACACGCTGGCCCCTGTGGCTGGCACACACGCTGGCCCCTGTGGCTGGCACACACGCTGGCCCCTGTGGCTGGCACACACGCTGGCCCCTGTGGCTGGCACACACGCTGGCCCCTGTGGCTGGCACACACCCTGGCCCCTGTGGCTGGCACACACCCTGGCCCCTGTGGCTGGCACACACCCTGGCCCCTGTGGCTGGCACACACCCTGGCCCCTGTGGCTGGCACACACCCTGGCCCCTGTGGCTGGCACACACCCTGGCCCCTGTGGCTGGCACACACCCTGGCCCCTGTGGCTGGCACACACCCTGGCCCCTGTGGCTGTCACACACGCTGCCCCCTGTGGCTGTCACACACGCTGCCCCCTGTGGCTGTCACACACCCTGACCCCTGTGGCCGGCACACACGCTGGCCCCTGTGGCCGGCACACACGCTGGCCCCTGTGGCTGGCACACACGCTGGCCCCTGTGGCTGGCACACACGCTGACCCTCAGGGACTATAGTCGAAGTGGTCGACGTCTGGTGAAAAAACTTATGCAAGTGCATTTTCCTTGTGGCTTTATATAAATCAATTCTGAATTCAGAAAAATCAAACTCTTCTGGCACGCAAAAATTTAAACCTCTAGATAGGACGGCTGCCATATCATCGGTCAACACATGTTCAGACAGGTTAACAACATTATTGGCAGAAGGAGAGAGAGAGGGTGACAAATATTCTAATTCTTCCATGAGACAAATTTTCTTTTGTGACCTCTTCCCCTTGTGCCTCTTCCTGCCCCCCCTACGGATGCGTTTCCTAAAGGGGCAGGATTTGGCCCAACTTGAGGGGTCACCGTTCTAGAGGGGCCTGGAACCACATCCTCAGAGCCACTGGACTCCGATTCAGTGGTCCAGTACCCTCTTTCCTGGTTACCCAATTTTTTGTTTTTTATATAAGGTTTTCTTTTATAATTTTTAGTGCGATCTTTTGTCCAACAGAAAATTTGTCCCATTTCGTAATCTTTTTTATCTCTCATGAACTTTTCTCTTTTTTTAATTTTAATCTCTGTCTGAGTGTCAATCAATTTTTTGTCCAAATTCTGTATGAATGTTAACCATACACCCTCAGTGACACGTGAACGAGTGTCTTTTTTCAAAACGTCCAGCTGTATGTTCAGAGCTGAATATCCTCCTCATTTTTCTTCAAGACCAGCTGTAGCAGCCTCATGGAACAATCATGCTGAATGCTCTCCCATTCTTTAGTAAAGTTTTTATCATCTTGAAAATGGGACAATGTTTTTATCACTCGGAGGCCCCTAGGGACCCTGCCGCAATCAACATAAGACTGTAACGACTTTATAGTCCAAAATAGACGCACCTCTCTGTCAGAGAGGGAATATATCTTATTTTCGAGTGTTTTAATGCCAAGTACCTCAGTGTCCTTTTTTAGATTGCATTCCTCGAAAAAGGAAGCCGCATCGATCCTCCCCGCCTGTACACCTGGAACGTCCACAGAACTTGCGCTTTCATTGTCCATCAGTTCCATACTGGCCACCGCAAATGTGATAAAACACAGTCTCTTGCGAACTTTGGTACTGAGCCCGGCAACAGCGTGCAAAAAAGACTCCAGAAAAGAATCCAAATATACTGTAGCAACAAGTGAACAAGTCCTGCACCGCCTGCCCTCAGATTACCTCCAAGTTCAGTGGCTCACGTGCTGATGACTGCCATGTAGCGCTGGTTTGCAGGCGCAGCGTGCTGGTCGGTATTGAGCAGCTAGGAGATCCAACAACAGGAAGATGAAAAATCGACCGCAAACAGCTGCTATGCCAAACAATTTCTTTTTTATTCAAGCGTTCTTTTCATCGGTGCAGATAAAAATGCGGGAGGTGACTAGGATGCGAGTCCCTCCAAAGGACGACGGCCGTTTCGTCTGTGAGCCAGACTTCTACGGGTCCACGTCGGGGAATGGCCGCACGCACCTTATAAAGGGGAGTGCATCCAGGCCACATCACCGCACATTAAAAACAGAGGAATGCACACATGATAGTGATTAACATAAGTGCAGACAACACATCCCATTTAAAACATGGTCATACAATCAATGTGACACACATTTCAAAAACAAACATGAAAACAGGGGAAAAAAAAGGAAAAAATTCAGGAAAAAATTCACCTGAAAGGTACAGAGGCATTTATCAATGTCATATCAATACATAACTCATTATGTTCATGTTATTCTTTTTAATGACATAACCACTCATTTATCAAAAGATCCAAAATGAATCCATCACTCGAAAATAATTTGCAAAAAATCAGTTTTATGCAAGCCAGTATTATAAGAATACAGCTAGGTCGTTACGGTCATTCAAACCCAGGTTTCCCTGCGCTCCAAATTTTATTATCATACTTGCTTCTTTACGTAGCAATAACTTATGGAGATCGCCCCCTTGTGGAGGCAGGGAAACCTGGACTAGTCCTGCAAAGCGCAAGATGTTGGGATTACCTTCATGTGCTGTGCGAATGTGTTCTATTAGCCTAGGAGAACCTTTACCTGTGGAGATCGATTTATAGTGCTCCCTAAAGCGTATGTACATGCACCTTATTGTCTTCCCTATATAAAATCTTCCACAGGGGCATACAATCACATAAACCACATACTTCGTCTTGCAGGAAATAAACTGCCTGACCTGGTGAGAAAAAGAGCCAATTTGAAGAGATGTACCAAAATTAAGTGCTGCCATGTTGCAGAGTATTTATACATAGACTTATAGAATGGTAGAGTTGGAAGGGACCTCAAGGGCCATCGGATCCAACCCCCTGCCAGTGCAGGATTTCCTAAATCATCCGAGCTATATGTTTATCCAGCTTCCACTTGAAGATTTCCATTGATGGAGCGCTCACTACCTCCCGTGGTCGCCTGTTCCACTCCCTGACTGCCTTCACTTCCTCCCATGGTCGCCTGTTCTACTCCCTGACTGCCCTCACCACCTCCCGTGGTAGCCTGTTCCGCTCTCTGACTGCCCTCACCACCTCCCGTGGTTGCCTGTTCCACTACCTGACTGCCCTCACCACCTCCCGTGGTAGCCTTTTCCACTCCCTGACTGCCCTCACCACCTCCCATGGTCGCCTGTTCCACTCCCCGACTGCCTTCACTACCTCCCATGGTCGCCTGTTCCACTCTGACTACCCTCACTGTCTCCTGCGGCTGCCTGTTCCACTCTCTGACTGCCCTCACTACCTCCCGTGGTAGCCTGTTCCATTCCCTGACTGCCCTCACCATCTCCTGTGGTCGTCTGTTCCACTCCCTGACTGCCCTCACCATCTCCTGTGGTCGTCTGTTCCACTCCCTGACTGCCCTCACCATCTCCTGTGGTCGTCTGTTCCACTCCCTGACTGCCCTAACTGTCAGAAAGTGTTTCCTAATGTCTAATGTGACTCTCCATCCTTTTTAGTTTCCTCCATTGCTTCTTGTACTTCCTTGTGCTGATGAGACTAGGGTAGTTCCCTCTGCACTATGACTGCCTTTCAGATATTTGTAGACCGCTATTAAGGCTCCTCTCAGCCTTCTCTTTAGTTCTTTTAGCCGGTCTTCATAGGACATGGTTTGCAGACCTTCTACCATCTTGGTTGTTCTTCTCAGGACTTGCTCCAATATATCGATGTCTTTCTCGAATTGGGGCCCAGAACTGTACCCAGTATTCCAGGTGGGGTGTGACCAGGGCAGAGTATTGGGGAATAATCACCTCTCTTGATCTAGATTCAGTGCTAGTCTTGATACATCCGAGGATTTTGTTGGCCTTTTTAGCTGCAGCTCCGCATTGTTGGCTCATTATGAATGTGCGAACTACGATTATGCCCCGATCCTTTTCCCCGGTGCTATCACCTCATATACTATATCTGCTTTTAACATTTCTGTTACCCAGATGTCGGACTTTGCATTTGTCCCTGATAAACACCGTCCTGTTCTCCTCGGTCCATTGTTCTAGTTTCTGGATCCTTTTGTCTCCGCTCTTTCCTCTCTAGTGTTGGCTTCTCCTCCTATCTTAGAATCATCTGTAACTTTTATGATTCCATTGTCCAGATCATTTATAAAGATATTACACAGCACTGGCTCCAGGACAGAGCCTTGTGGATATTACACAGCACTGGCCCAGGACAGAGCCTTGTGGATATTACACAGCACTGGCTCCAGGACAGAGCCTTGTGGATATACACAGCACTGGCCCCAGGACAGAGCCTTGTGGATATTACACAGCACTGGCCCAGGACAGAGCCTTGTGGATATTACACAGCACTGGCTCCAGGACAGAGCCTTGTGGATATTACACAGCACTGGCCCCAGGACAGAGCCTTGCGGATATTACACAGCACTGGCCCCAGGACAGAGCCTTGTGGATATTACACAGCACTGGCCCAGGACAGAGCCTTGTGGATATTACACAGCACTGGCTCCAGGACAGAGCCTTGCAGATATTACACAGCACTGGCTCCAGGACAGAGCCTTGCAGATATTACACAGCACTGGCTCCAGGACAGAGCCTAGTGGATATTACACAGCACTGGCCCCAGGACAGAGCCTAGTGGATATTACACAGAACTGGGCCCAGGACAGAGCCTAGTGGATATTACACAGCACTGGCCCCAGGACAGAGCCTTGCGGATATTACACAGCACTGGGCCCAGGACTGAGCCTTGTGGATATTACACAGCACTGGCCCCAGGACAGAGCCTTGCGCATATTACACAGCACTGGCTCCAGGACAGAGCCTTGCAGATATTACACAGCACTGGCTCCAGGACAGAGCCTTGCAGATATTACACAGCACTGGGCCCAGGACAGAACCTTGCGGATATTACACAGCACTGGGCCCAGGACAGAGCCTTGCGGATATTACACAGCACTGGGCCCAGGACAGAGCCTTGCGGATATTACACAGCACTGGGCCCAGGACAGAGCCTTGCGGATATTACACAGCACTGGCCCCAGGACAGAGCCTTGCGGATATTACACAGCACTGGCCCCAGGACAGAGCCTTGCGGATATTACACAGCACTGGCCCAGGACAGAGCCTTGCGGATATTACACAGCACTGGCCCCAGGACAGAGCCTTGCGGATATTACACAGCACTGGCCCCAGGACAGAGCCTTGCGGATATTACACAGCACTGGCCCCAGGACAGAGCCTTGCGGATATTACACAGCACTGGCCCCAGGACTGAGCCTTGTGGATATTACACAGCACTGGCCCCAGGACTGAGCCTTGTGGATATTACACAGCACTGGGCCCAGGACAGAGCCTTGCGGATATTACACAGCACTGGGCCCAGGACAGAGCCTTGCGGATATTACACAGCACTGGCCCCAGGACAGAGCCTTGCGGATATTACACAGCACTGGCCCCAGGACAGAGCCTTGTGGATATTACACAGCACTGGCCCAGGACAGAGCCTTGCAGATATTACACAGCACTGGCCCCAGGACAGAGCCTTGCGGATATTACACAGCACTGGCCCCAGGACAGAGCCTTGCGGATATTACACAGCACTGGCCCCAGGACTGAGCCTTGTGGATATTACACAGCACTGGCCCCAGGACTGAGCCTTGTGGATATTACACAGCACTGGCCCCAGGACTGAGCCTTGCGGATATTACACAGCACTGGACCCAGGACAGAGCCTTGTGGATATTACACAGCACTGGGCCCAGGACAGAGGCTTGCAGATATTACACAGCACTGGCCCCAGGACAGAGCCTCGTGGATATTACACAGCACTGGACCCAGGACAGAGCCTTGTGGATATTACACAGCACTGGCCCCAGGACTGAGCCTTGCGGATATTACACAGCACTGGCCCCAGGACAGAGCCTCGTGGATATTACACAGCACTGGACCCAGGACAGAGCCTTGCGGATATTACACAGCACTGGACCCAGCACAGAGCCTTGCGGATATTACACAGCACTGGCCCCAGGACAGAGGCTTGCGGATATTACACAGCACTGGCCCCAGGACAGAGCCTTGTGGATATTACACAGCACTGGCCCCAGGACAGAGCCTTGTGGATATTACACAGCACTGGCCCCAGGACAGAGCCTTGTGGATATTACACAGCACTGGCCCCAGGACTGAGCCTTGTGGATATTACACAGCACTGGCCCCAGGACAGAGCCTTGTGGATATTACACAGCACTGGCCCCAGGACAGAGCCTTGTGGATATTACACAGCACTGGCCCCAGGACAGTATACATTTATTACATTAAGAAGCCAATTGTGGACCATGCGGAGGCCGGTCCTCTGCAGCATCTCCCTTTGCTCACATTGTGCCCCTATATCTACACAATGGTCGAGCTGTCAAACAGCGGACGCCGGGCAGGAGACTCCTCTGGGGCCCGGCCCCTTGGACTAGTCATGCCAGATGCATGGTCCCTGGACGGCTTTAAGTGTGTATTTTCTGTGAAATGTCGCAGCCCTTCAGTGTATAACATACCTGGCTGTAGTGACCGGGCCGGTGTCTGCCTCGTGATGCCCAGGGTTTGGTTCCGGAGCCTGTTAAATGACCGCTCTTCTGGGGGCTCTTGACCGGACCTGATTTTTTTCCCATCCTCTTCTTAATTTCACCACGTGTATGTACATACGTAATTGTATAATGTTCTATTTTACATACACACTTGTTACGTCTTCTCTTAGAGCAGAGGGGAATTTTTACCTTTTTCACCTTTTTTCTACTCGCACCTTCCCTTGCCAGTCACTGCGGCGTGGAGGGGTGTGAACACTTTTGGCTTCTTAGGTTTCCTTTCCTGGGATGGGCAGTTCTCCTCACATATGGGTGCAGCAACAAGTAATGTTACTAGTTAGATTAGTTTCCGTTTCTCCTTTGTGACTGCACGTTCAGGCGTCTCGGGCTCGTCTTCTGTGTACTGCGCTCCGGCCGCGGCAGGCGACAGCTGACCGGATCTGTGTAATATGTTGATATGGGTTTGTTTGCACTGAACGTGGTAGCATCATCGTCCTGCGCACTCTGGTGCCTCTGACCGCACGCTGATTATACTTCACTACTTTTCTACTAGAAAGAAGAAAACGCGTGGTAGAGCAGAAGGAGAAAAGTGTCGCCTCCAGAAGAACCGCAAAGCCGAGTAAGTATGAAAGTGTCGCCATATTCCCATATATCTATCAGGGTGACGCAGACGCCCATCCCTGGTAATTGCTCGCTGCGGTTTATAGCTGGCTACATATATTATTGCTGTCCTTATAAAGCAGTATAGCATCTGTTATATACTTAGGGGATACTGTCCTGCCAGGTATTAACCCGCTATTTTACAATACCTGTAATGAGCACTTATGGAGCGCCACCGCTATACTTCAAAAGAAGAAAGCAGCATTGTGCAATCAGCCTGGGGCAACCGGCAGTGACCAATCAACATCATTATTTTAAATGCGTTGTCCACTTTTAGACATTCATGTTTTAATGTTCGTTATTAAAGGGGTTGTCCATTCGTCCGATAACCCTTTTTCAATCACGATGTTTTCCCCCAGTAAAATAATGACACTTGTACTCCGTCAGTTCCGGTGCCATTCCAGCAGTGTCGGCACTCGCTCTCCTGGGTTTCCTGCAGCTAATCACATAGGATAAACTGAGGCTGCTGTATACATCATAGTATACAATGAGGCTGCTATATACAGCACATACAATACACTGAGACTGATGTATATACATCACATAGGATACGCTAAGACATATCTATATACATCACATATGAGCCACTGAGACTGCAGTATATATGTCACATTGGAGTCAGACTGCTGTATTTAAATCAAAAAGGAGAAACCGAGACTGCTGTATATACATCAGTGGAATCATGAAGACTGCTGTATACATTACATAGGAGTCACAAAGACTGCTGTATATGTATCACATAGGAGACACTGAGACTGCTGTATATACTTTACAAAGGAAATGCTGAGACTGCTGTATATACATCACATAGGAGACACTGAGACTTCTGGGAATACTTGTTATATCGGGGACCAGAAGTGAGTGGGCGTGGCTGCCCGGAGTTAGTGGGCGGTTGAGCAGTCAGTAGACATGACTGCCTGAAGTTGGTGGGTGTGAGCGCAGCCTGTGGGCATTAAAGCTTGTTATGGGCTGCATAACAGAATATTATTTTGACACAACATAGTGTCGTTACATCCGCTGTTCAGAAAAAACTCCAGGCCACGCCCAGCAACTAAGCCACCAGTATACTGCTTTAGACCCCTGCCTCTAATATAAACAACTCTACGGCCATGTGGACTTAAACATGTTTCTTCCATTGCTCTCACGAGCTCCAGGTGCTCGATCATGCCCATTAGATGCATTCCCGTCCATTAACTCCGGGCGTCCGTGCCCCCTTGACTTTGTTCCTGTCCACTAATTCTGGGCGATCACTCATGCCTCATAACTTTGCTCCCACCCACTAGCTGCGGGAGATCACGCCCACTAACCCCGGGAGATCATGCCCACTCACTTCTGTTCTCTGAAAATACAATTATGCTGACTGCTGTATATACATCACATAGGAGACACTGAAACTGCTGTATATACATCACATAGGAGACACCCAGACTCTGGGGTATTTATTAGGGTTTATATCAGCAGTTCTGTAATTAATCTATCACATTTATCACTGGATGCCATTAGATGTGAGCAAGAGCAATATGATAAGACAGTGGCATCATGAGAGATGTAGGCTTTAGGGGAACCATATTCGAGGGGAAGAAGGTATTAAGATGTAGACAACCCAGACACTGCACGGAAAGTAAAACATGTATACACAAGACATACACAAAATCCTGCTTTTTTTTTTTTTTTTTTTAAAATAATGGCCTATGCTGCCCTATGTAAGAAAATGAGGGAAATATCTGGGGTGCTCCTGCATGTAAAATGAATTTAGCCAATGAAGCAGCTGGTTATAATGAGTCTTGATGCAAAGAACAAATGTCTCATCCGCCCGCTCCTCTCTTCCAGTCGAATCTGACCATGACGATGACTCTGATGAAGGCTCTAAACACAGCGACGGTAGCAGTAGAGCGATGTCTGAAGATCCCAGACCGTCCCATTCTCTGTCGGTCCGTTCCTCCAGAAGTAAGGAAGTGACACCACCTGATATACATATTCCATGTCGCCCTTATCTAGTGTTAATTCCAGTCTTGGGAAACACGATTACTAGATTTCTTCGGCGCTCCATTGGGAGACCCAGACGATTGGGTGTATAGCACTGCCTCCGGAGGCCACACAAAGCAATTACACTAAAAAGTGTAAGGCCCCTCCCCTTCTGGCTATACACCCCCAGTGGGATCACTGGCTCACCAGTTTTCTGCTTTGTGCGAAGGAGGTCAGACATCCACGCATAGCTCCACTGTTTGTAGTCAGCAGTAGCTGCTGGCTATATCGGATGGAAGAAAAGAGGGCCCATATGGGGCCCCCAGCATGCTCCCTTCTCACCCGCGGTGGTGCTTGTAAGGTTGAGGTACCTATTGCTGGTACAGAGGCTGGAGCCCACATGCTGTTTTCCTTCCACATCCCCTGGAGGGCTCTGTGGAAGTGGGATCTTGCCGGCCCCCAAGCCCTGGGGCCGGGCTCCATCCACAGACCCAGAGAACCTGCTGGATTTGGAGCGGGAGTGCCGTTCAGGGACAAGGCCCTGCAACTTTCAGGTACTCTGTGTCCCCGGCAGGCACGGACGCTCTCAAGGCTTGCTGAGCGTTATAGTGCGCCGGGGACAGTAGCGCTGTGCGCTGGGGTTAGGTCACTGCAGCTTTGCTGAGTGACGTTACATGTTGGGAACTACTGCGCCGACCGCTCCTGGAGCGGCGGCGCAGCTGCGACTTGTGGTGCGCCGGGGACTTTGCGCCGACCGCGCTTTTACGGCGGCGGCGCTTCTAACTTTAGCCCCCGGCTTCTGCGGCCTAGCGCCGCTTCGTTCCCGCCCCCACCCTGTCAATCAGGGTAGGGGAGAGACGCTGCTCAATTGGCAGCGCCGAGGGCTGGAGCTTTATTTACATGCTCCAGCCCTCTCACTAGGCACAGTGGGAAGCAGGCTTCCCGCTCTTCGTCTGTATACGCCCAGGGCCCGCCCCCCCTCTCCACAAGGACGCCGGCAGCCATTACACATGCAGTCTGGCTGGGGAAAGGCAGCAGGCTCTGGGAGACCCAGACTAAAGGGATTTCGGCGACCACACACCCGCTCCTAAGCGGGCGGTAAGCAGCACTTTAGTGCTGGCCCCACTAGTGCCTCAGTGTTATATTAGTGTACTTTTTTCTTGGTACCATATATATATATAGTTGCACTGTAAGGTCGCTTCTTGGCTGGACACCCTGTACTGCTCTGAGGAGGCAGCAACATGTCATCCGCAAAACGCAAGGGTGCCAAGGCACAGGCTGTGTACACTGTTTGTACTGCATGTGGGGCTGATCTACCGGCAGGCTCCAATGACTCTCATTGTGTGCAATGTTCAGTCCCAGTGGCACTTCGTCAGCCAGAGCCTATGGTGGTAGTGGCCCAGGCAGAGACGCCTGTGAACCCTGCCCCGGTGACGGGGACAGACTTTGCAGTTTTTGCTGATAAAATGTCTGTGACTATGACAAAAATCCTGGAGACCTTGCAGTCCAGGCCAGTTACTCAGACCATGGACACTGCTGTGTCTATGCTCTTCGGTCCCCCTCAGTTGGAACTAATCCGTACTTCAAGGGGGTCTCAAGCATCACAGGCTGAAGTCTCTGACTCAGATGACAGTCCCAGGCAGCCTAAGCGAGCTCGCTGGGAAAGACCCTCCACGTCATCACACTGCTCAGGGTCTCAGCGAGAAGAGTCTCTCTGTGATGAGACTGAGGACGGTGATCAGGATTCTAATCCTGAGGCCCCTCTCAATCTGGATGCCCCTGATGGTGACGCCATGGTTAATGACCTTATATCGGCAATTAATAGACTGTTGGATATTTCTCCCCCAGCCCCTTCTGCAGAGGAGGCAGCTGCACAGCAGGAGAAGTTCCATTTCCTGTATCCCAAGCGTAAATTAAGTGCTTTTTTGGACCACTCTGACTTCAGAGAATCGATCCAGAAACACGACGCTCATCCAGACAAGCGTTTCTCTAAACGTTCTAAGGATACCCGTTATCCTTTTCCCTCTGAGGTGGCCAAACGCTGGACCCAGTGTCCAAAGGTGGATCCCCCAATTTCCAAGCTTGCGGCTAGATCCATAGTCGCAGTAGAGGATGGCGCTTCACTTAAAGATGCCAACGACAGACAGATGGACCTTTGGTTGAAATCTATGAAGCTATCGGCGCGTCGTTTGCTCCAGCATTCGCGGCCGTGTGGGCACTCCAAGCTATTTCAGCTGGTTTAGCACAGGTGGATGCTATCATACATCCAGCAGTACCGCAGGTGGCGTCCCTAACTTCGCAAATGTTTGCGTTTGCGACCTATGCTATCAATGCTGTCCTAGAATCTACGAGCCGTACCGCTATGGCGTCCGCCAATTCTGTGGTTTTGCGCAGAGCCTTGTGGTTAAAGGACTGGAAAGCAGATGCTGGTTCCAAAAAATGCTTAACCAGCTTGCCATTATCTAGAGACAGACTGTTTGGTGAGCCATTGGCTGAAATCATAAAACAGTCCAAGGGTAAGGACTCCTCCTTACCCCAGCCCAGATCAAGCAAACCTCAACAGAAAAAGTGGCAGTCGAGGTTTCGGTCCTTTCGAGGCTCGGGCAAGGCCCAATTCTCCTCGTCCAAAAGGACTCAGAAAGAACAAGGGAGCTCAGATTCCTGGCGGGCTCACTCACGCCCCAGGAAAGCAAATGGAGGAACCGCTTCCAAAGCGGCTACCTCATGACTTTCGGCCTCCTCCCTCCGCATCCTCGGTCGGTGGCAGGCTCTCCCGCTTTTGCGACATTTGGCTGTCACAGGTCAAAGACCGGTGGGTAACAGACATTTTGTCTCGCGGGTACAGAATCGAGTTCAGTTCTCGATCTCCACTTCGGTTCTTCAGAACCTCCCCACACCCCAACCGAGCAGATGCCCTGCTGCAGGCGGTGGACTCTCTAAGAGCAGAAGGAGTCGTGATCCCTGTCCCCCCTCAGGAACGGGGGCGAGGATTTTACTCCAATCTCTTTGTGGTTCCAAAAAAGGACGGCTCCTTCCGTCCTGTTCTGGACCTAAAACTGCTCAACAAGCATGTGAACGCCAGGCGGTTCCGGATGGAATCCCTCCGCTCAGTCATTGCCTCAATGTCTCAAGGAGATTTCCTAGCATCAATAGACATCAAAGATGCTTATCTCCACGTGCCGATTGCTACAGAGCACCAACGCTTTCTACGCTTCGTGATAGGAGACGACCATCTTCAGTTCGTAGCTCTGCCATTTGGTCTGGCGACAGCCCCTCGGGTGTTCACCAAGATCATGGCGGCAGTGGTAGCAGTCTTGCACTCTCACGGACACTCTGTGATCCCTTACTTGGACGATCTACTGGTCAAGGCACCCTCTCAAGAGGCATGCCAACTCAGCCTGAATGTTGCACTGGAGACTCTCCAGGCGTTCGGGTGGATCATCAACTTCCCAAAGTCAAATCTGTCACCGACCCAATCACTAACGTATCTTGGCATGGAGTTTCATACTCTCTCAGCGATAGTGAAGCTTCCGCTGGACAAGCAGCGGTCTCTACAGACTGGGGTGCAGGCTCTCCTTCAAAGTCAGTCGCACTCCTTAAGACGCCTCATGCACTTCCTCGGGAAGATGGTGGCGGCAATAGAGGCGGTTCCGTTTGCGCAGTTTCATCTGCGTCCACTTCAATGGGACATTCTCCGCCAATGGGACGGGAAGTCAACATCCCTGGACAGGAAAGTCTCCCTTTCCCAGACGGCCAAGGACTCTCTGCAGTGGTGGCTTCTTCCCACCTCATTATCACAGGGAAGATCCTTCCTACCACCGTCCTGGGCGGTGGTCACGACAGACGCGAGTCTGTCAGGGTGGGGAGCAGTGTTTCTCCACCACAGGGCTCAGGGTACGTGGACTCAGCAGGAGTCCACCCTTCAGATCAATGTTCTGGAAATCAGAGCAGTGTATCTTGCCCTACTAGCCTTCCAACAGTGGCTGGAAGGGAAGCAGATCCGAATTCAATCGGACAACTCCACAGCGGTGGCATACATCAATCACCAAGGGGGGACACGCAGTCGGCAAGCCTTCCAGGAAGTCCGGCGGATTATGATGTGGGTGGAAGCCACGGCCTCCCATATCCGCGGTTCACATCCCCGGCGTAGAAAACTGGGAGGCAGACTTCCTCAGTCGCCAGGGCATGGACGCAGGGGAATGGTCCCTTCACCCGGACGTGTTTCAGGAAATCTGTCGCCGATGGGGAAGGCCGGACGTCGACCTAATGGCGTCCCGGCACAACAACAAGGTCCCAACCTTCATGGCACGGTCTCGCGATCAAAGAGCTCTAGCAGCAGACGCCCTAGTGCAAGATTGGTCGCAGTTCCGGCTCCCTTATGTGTTTCCACCTCTGGCACTCTTGCCCAGAGTGCTACGCAAGATCAGATCCGACTGCAGCCGCGTCATACTCGTCGCTCCAGACTGGCCGAGGAGGGCGTGGTATCCGGATCTGTGGCATCTCACGGTCGGCCATCCGTGGGCACTACCAGACCGACCAGACTTACTGTCCCAAGGGCCGTTTTTCCATCGGAATTCTGCGGCCCTGAACCTGACTGTGTGGCCATTGAGTCCTGGATCCTAGCGTCTTCAGGCTTATCCCAAGGGGTCGTTGCCACCATGAGACAGGCTAGGGAGCCCACGTCTGCTAAGATCTACCACAGAACGTGGAGGATATTCTTATCCTGGTGCTCTGCTCAGGGAGTGTCTCCCTGGCCATTTGCATTGCCTACCTTTCTTTCTTTCCTGCAATCTGGGTTAGAAAAAGGTTTGTCGCCCGGCTCCCTTAAAGGACAAGTCTCGGCGCTATCCGTCTTTTTTCAGAAGCGTCTAGCACGACTTTCTAAGGTGCGCACGTTCCTACAGGGGGTTTGCCATATCGTTCCCCCGTACAAACGGCCGTTAGATCCATGGGATCTGAACAGGGTACTAGTTGCCCTCCAGAAGCCGCCCTTCGAGCCTCTGAGGGAGGTTTCACTTTCTAGACTATCACAGAAAGTGGCTTTTCTGGTAGCGATCACATCTCTTCGGAGAGTGTCTGAGCTGGCAGAACTATCATCCAAGGCTCCCTTCCTGGTCTTCCACCAGGACAAGGTAGTGCTGCGCCCCATTCAGGAGTTTCTCCCGAAAGTGGTATCCTCTTTTCATCTTAATCAGGATATCTCTTTGCCTTAGTTTTGTCCTCATGCAGTTCATCGGTATGAGAAGGATTTACATTTGTTAGATCTGGTGAGAGCACTCAGAATCTACATTTCCCGCACGGCGCCCCTGCGCCGTTCGGATGCACTCTTTGTCCTTGTCGCTGGTAAGCGCAAAGGCTCGCAGGCTTCTAAGGCTACCCTGGCTCGATGGATCAAAGAACCAATTCTTGAAGCCTACCGTTCTGCTGGGCTTCCGGTTCCATCAGGGCTGAAGGCCCATTCTACCAGAGCCGTGGGTGCGTCCTGGGCATTGCGACACCAGGCTACGGCTCAACAGGTGTGCCAGGCAGCTACCTGGTCGAGTCTGCACACTTTCACCAAACATTATCAGGTGCATACCTATGCTTCGGCGGACGCCAGCCTAGGTAGAAGAGTCCTGCAGGCGGCAGTTGCCTCCCCGTAGGGGAGGGCTGTCTTCGCAGCTCTAACATGAGGTATTTCTTTACCCACCCAGGGACAGCTTTTGGACGTCCCAATCGTCTGGGTCTCCCAATGGAGCGCCGAAGAAGAAGGGAATTTTGTTACTTACCGTAAATTCCTTTTCTTCTAGCTCCTATTGGGAGACCCAGCACCCGCCCTGTTGTCCTTCGGGACTTTTGGTTGTTTTTCGGGTACACATGTTGTTTATGTTGAACGGTTTTCAGTTCTCCGACGTTACTTCGGAGTGAATTTGTTTAAACCAGTTATTGGCTTTCCTCCTTCTTGCTTTTGCACTAAAACTGGTGAGCCAGTGATCCCACTGGGGGTGTATAGCCAGAAGGGGAGGGGCCTTACACTTTTTAGTGTAATTGCTTTGTGTGGCCTCCGGAGGCAGTGCTATACACCCAATCGTCTGGGTCTCCCAATAGGAGCTAGAAGAAAAGGAATTTACGGTAAGTAACAAAATTCCCTTCTTTGTCGAATTTCCTGACATTCACGGCTCCGCAAGTTCAAATACTTTGCAATCCATTTTGTTAGGATCACAAAATAAAATAATGGCACCGCGTCATATTGGTGAATCATAAACGGATGGCAAAGTGTGAAAAATGACAAAAAAACCCTACCCCAATTACTCACCCAACCGCGCACCTCTCTGGACGCCCCGCTGGCTGCTGTCCGGTCTTCAGGGGGTCGAGGTCACTGTGCGTTATACGGTCACAGTGTACGTCATAAGGCGATGTTGCACCACAGGGAAAAATGGGCAAATGAAACACACAATGACTTTCTATACCATAACCAGTGACAAGGCCCCTCAGTGTGAAAGCGTGAAATCCCTCGCTAGGGAATGTGCAGACGGTCAGGATTTGTAGTAGAATTTTTTGCTATAAATCCTGATGTGTTGGCAGGAAAAACGTAGCTTAAAAATACGCACTTTTTTTACTCCAATTTTGAACTGCAATTTTGTTGCAAATTTTTCCCCACTTATTAGTATGGATGAAATCTGCTGCAAGAATTGACATGCTGCAATTTAAGGCTGTGTGCCCACGCTGCGTTTTTTTCCCACGTTTTTTTCCCCCGCATCCCTGCAAACTCTGAGAATCCTGAGTTGCTGTACCCACGTTGCAGATTTGTCCTTTGCAGATTTTGGTGCAGAAAAAATGCTGCACCAAACCATTGAATGTGAATTGTTTCTACATTTTTTCCCCCAGCATTTTCCCTATTTCAGTGCATAATAAAAAAAACGCTACAAACAGCGCGTGTTTTTGCTGCAGCGTTTTTCCTGCCAAGAGATGCAGATTTGTGTGCAAAAAAAAAATCTGCAACGTGGGAACATAAACTAATTGTGCTGCAAATCTGCAAGGAAATAATAGGCAACGTGTGCATGAGACAGCAGGAATCTGTCACTCTGCTGACACTAGGAAACTCTTTGTAGGTTTTGTGACAAAACTGCGCTGAAAAAAAACAAGACACAAATCCATTGTGTGCACATACCCTTAGTATTGTATCAGCACTGCTGCTTATTATACAAATCCGTTCCCCGTCGGTGACTTGCAGCATGCGAAGATCTGAAAATATATAGAAGCTCAAACAAAACTTTTACAACAAAGTCGGGTGTTTTCTCTGATTAGCGACATATTGGCTAATAAGTCATATTTAGTAAAATCCTCTCTGAAGCGGCCCACGACTTCCGTACCCGGTGGTGACAGCCGCACTTTACGCTTTTACGCTTTTATTTTACTTTTATACTTCAGATCCGGTACCGATATATTAGTAAATAATTGTGTAAAACTCTACTCTATCCTTTTGGCTTTTGGTTGTTCGGCCTCAGGGATGCACAATGTAACAATGATGCCGGCACATAGTGGGATAATGATCCTCATATAATTAGGTTTCTAAATCAATAGCTCAAATAACATATTAACAATCCCCAATAATACAAACCAGGTATTGTGTGTCCTGCGGTGGTGATTTGGAGCAATGGTTGACAATCAGTGACGCGGCTCATAGTGGTCTCCTGTAACATTGAAGATAAAGGCACCGATGTATGGGGTCACATACACCCCGTATTACACTTCCAGGAGCTTTATCACCTCCCATTGTAAATCAGTATGTGTTAATATAGTACAGGTGTCCACTCGTCTAGAGGACGGGGCCGGGCTCACAGTCTCCATTATAGTTCATCCACTGACCATGTCTCTATGGCCCTTGTGCGCAGTCAGGCCAGGCTGGAGCGTGCAATTCTCCACAATGACTTCAGAAGCATTAGGTTTTCCTTTCACTAAAACGAACACGCTACTGCAGACCCCTGAAAAGCAAGACCCTAGTATTATCCGTCCTCCACCAAACTTTACTGTGGGCGCAATGCAGTCAGACGGGTATCGTTCTCCTGGCATTCACCAAACCTTGACCTGTCCATCAGGTAGAGACGTATGATCCGTCACTGCACAGAACATGTACCCACTGCTCCAGTGCTGGCGGCTTTTCATCCTTCCTATGCTCTGTCTTGTGCTTGGTGATGTAAGGCTGCATATTGTGACTCAGCCATGGACACCCATGTCATGAATTTCTTTGCTGATCTGCATACCAGGGGAGGTCTGGACTGTGCAGTTATGGGGTCAGCAGAGCGGTGGTGGCTTTTCTCCCCTCTCCTCCTCGCCCCCCCCTCTGTAACATTATGGGGTCTCCACTTCGTGCTGTGTTGCTGCGTTTCTTGCTACTTCTCAATATCATATCACTCACAGGTGATGGGGAAGACTTGTTACCCCGGTGGCCACTATTACAGGATGCGCTGGTATCCGTGAGCTCCGCACCCCCGGCTGTTCTGTCACTTGTTGGTAGACGGCATGGCGAGGGGCCGGAGATTATATATTGGGGGCAATGGGGGGTACATTTATTGTGTTACAAGCATAAAGCTTGCATCTTTCACCTCTTGTTCACAATGACACTTTTATTTTGTTTCACATTGTTTTTTTGTTTTTTTTTTTTTTATTCTTTATTCTGTCTATATTTTTTATTGTTTATTAATTTTTATTTTATTTTATTTTTTTTATTTTACATTCGTCGAGCTGCAGGTAGTCAAACAAGGCAGTCATCCCCGCCGAGACCGTCTACCAGACATACTACTGGTATGGGAATCACATTGGAAATTTGTATATCAAAATAATTAGCTAATACTTTTTTTTTATCTTTTATACATTTTTTTTTTTATATTTATATAGCTGCAGCAACACTGTCTTTCCTCCAAAGACCTCCAATTCGGAATTCTGCTGGTACGTGTATTATAATACAATCTGTTTCCTCGCTTGCACTTCTTTCATTATCTGATATTAGAGGATGTGTATGAATATACATGCGTATCAATGAATAAATAATGGCATCTCTTCTTCCGCCAGCAACAACCCAGCTTTGTGTCTGATATTGCTTTTCAGCTCCAGTCACTGCTGCAATGCTTACTTTCAGTTGCTAATGACTGAGGGGGTGGGGCTTATACAAGTGGGTGGGGCTAAATTATTTATGCGCTACCACAGACTTATACAGAGGTCGGGGGGGGAGCTCCTGCTGCAGCCTAGCACAGAATTGCAAATTGAAAGCGGGAGGGGGGAGGGGGGGGGGGGCAGATATTTTTTACTTTCAGCATCAGAAAATTAAGAGATGAAATTGCTGGTTTGTTTTTGTTTTTTTTTTATGTTCAGTATTTTTTAATCCTGTGTCATGTTACTCTAATTTACTTTCCACAGATGATGAGGGCGCGAGGACTAACCTTAATGATGAAACCTTGAGTGGTACGTATCGTTCTGCGTGGATTATTCCTGACTAGAGCTGGGCAGACCCGAACTAGCTGTTAAGGCTATATTTTGCAATGGGTCTTTACAAGAGATTCTGCTACGGGGGCTTGTACTTTATCCCTTGCATGACATTGACCAAGCATAAGCAGGAGGCGTCATGCAGAGGAAAAATAACATGCCCTGATCTCTGCAGCTACTGTGTGGTATAGATCAGCAGTAAATGTCATTACAAACACTGCCAGATGTCCAGTCAAGGCAGTCAGTGTGGGGGGGAGCGAATGCAGCAGAGTTCAGTATATCACAGCTTTATATAAAGATTTGTATATTCTAATCAATATAGTACAAAAATATTTTGGGTCATGTTCATTACTAAGGGAATGTTTAGATCATTCTCCCTTTTTTGATATATTATATATTATAATGTAGTTTCAGGTTTACCAGTAAAAATAATAAATGAATTCCCTACAGAGAATCCATTTTTTTTTTTATATTAAATATTACATTTCATTTTCCAGATGAAGAAGTATCCCAGTATCAACCAAAACAAATAGGTACAAGAAAAGATGCGTACATTCTTCTGTGTGATATATTTATTTTATTTGATTACATAGCACCATCCATTCCACAGCGCTTTACTGATATCGCTATCCCTGTCCCCATTGGGAATCACAATCTAAATTCCCTATCAGTAAGTCTTTGGAGTGTGGGAGAAAACCGGAGACCCCCGGAGGAAACCCACAGAAACACTGGGAGAACATACAAACTCCTTGCAGCTGTTGTCCTTGATGGGATTTGAACCCAGGACCCCAGTGCTGAAAAGCAACAGTGCTAACCACTGAGCCACACTTCCTACAGTGCTAACCACTGAGCCACCCTTCCTACAGTGCTAACCCCCTGAGCCACCCTTTCTACAGTGCTAAGCACTGAGCCACCCTTCCTACAGTGCTAACCCCTGAACCACCCTTTCTACAGTGCTAACCCCTGAGCCACCCTTTCTACAGTGCTAACCCCTGAGCCACCCTTTCTACAGTGCTAACCACTGAGCCACCCTTTACAGTGCTAACCCCTGAGCCACCCTTCCTACAGTGCTAACCCCTGAGCCACCCTTCCTACAGTGCTATCCACTGAGCCACCCTTCCTACAGTGCTATCCACTGAGCCACCCTTCCTACAGTGCTATCCACTGAGCCACCCTTCCTACAGTGCTAACCACTGAGCCACCCTTTCTACAGTGCTAACCCCTGAGCCACCCTTTCTACAGTGCTAACCACTGAGCTACCCTTTCTACAGTGCTAACTACTGAGCCACCCTTCCTACAGTGCTAACCCCTGAGCCACCCTTCCTACAGTGCTAACCCCTGAGCCACCCTTCCTACAGTGCTATCCACTGAGCCACCCTTCCTACAGTGCTATCCCCCTGAGCCACCCTTTCTACAGTGCTAACCCCCTGAGCCACCCTTTCTACAGTGCTAACCCCTGAGCCACCCTTTCTACAGTGCTAACCCCTGAGCCACCCTTCCTACAGTGCTAACCTCTGAGCCACCCTTTCTACAGTGCTAACCCCTGAGCCACCCTTTCTACAGTGCTAACCCCTGAGCCACCCTTCCTACAGTGCTAACCCCTGAGCCACCCTTCCTACAGTGCTAACCCCTGAGCCACCCTTTCTACAGTGCTAACCCCTGAGCCACCCTTTCTACAGTGCTAACCCCTGAGCCACCCTTACTACAGTGCTAACCCCTGAGCCACCCTTTCTACAGTGCTAACCCCTGAGCCACCCTTCCTACAGTGGTAACCACTGAACCAGCATGCCGCCAATGTATATGTCTGTTACGAGTGCATGGAGCGGGCTTAAGAGCTGAACCCGTCCCATACATGGCGGGTGTCAGCCCTTTTATTTAGTCAACATCTTTTTGTAGATGGTTCCAATCGCTAGCCTCCTAAATGCTCCTTACAGTGATTTTCAAGTGGTTGGATACAGGAAAAGTGTCCTTTACGTCATCCTTGTAAGTTCCACCTTGTCCAACACCTCCCGCCCCTTCGGACACAACCAGTTTGTTGCATCGAGGATTGATGTTTTTACAGATTATACACATATATTATAATTAGAACTGTGCAAAGGTTGTAGCAAGTGTGGGGAAAAAAATGCTTTGTTACATTGCTTTAAATAATAGATGTGTTTAGTAGCTTATAAAATAGAAGTGTTCATATTTATCAATTAACTAAAGTAAAAAGTGATTGAACAACAGAGAAGTCTAAATCGCCTCCATATTTCGTGTGACTGCCCTTTCCCTCCTTCATTTCTTCTGGATACACTTACGAGCGGTTTTTGAAGATACTCGGCAGGAAGTTGTTCCAAACATCTTTGAGAACTAACCACAGATCTCCTGTGTGTGAGTGCAAAGGAAAAGCTAGACAATCCAGCATTCTGTTCCTCTAAAATGACATATTTTTTATTTATTCATTAAAATCCCATATAAAAGTCCGTGTTCCGGCCTCCAGCCCCGCCTTACGCATTTCAGACAAAGTCCTTACTTCTAGGCAATACTGAGATAACATAGACATAGCCAAAAGTTACTGGAAACAGAACATCTAATGAGTGACAATCCATTCAATATATTTCACAGCAAGGAATCTCCCCTCCCCCTCACTCACTTAAAGAACAGACGGTATAATAATAAACTTTCATAGGCAGCAAAAAAACTTTTTATCTCCAATATTGAGGTCAACAAAAACAGAAAACATATACTATATTTTTCATTTTATAAGACGCAGCCTAAATTTAGAGAAAAAAAAATGTGGTCTGTCTTATAATCCGGTGGTGTCTTACTGTTTGGGGGGGGGAAGGGATGCGACAGCGATGGTGGAGCAAGATCACAGGAGACTGGCAGTGGTGGATTAGGGCGATACAGCAGGCAGTGCGGTGGGTGTCTCAGTTGCTTGCTGCAGTCGTTGTGAGACAGGAGCACCCAGAAACGGGCGGGCTTCAAAGAAATGGCACCCAGAGTCAGCGCATGCGCAGATTGTGCTATTTGCGCAATGACAATCCGAGATTTCCTCTGCGCACGCGCCACTTCTGGGCACCGTTTTTCTGAAGTCCGCTGATGGGAGATCAATGGGCCAGACGTGGCGCGTGCACAGATGAGATCTTCAGCCAAGAGCTCAATCTGCGCACGCGCCAACTCTGGGCGACATTATTTGAAGCCCGCACCACCGATATTTTCAGGATGGCTTACTGTCCACAACAAGCACAACTGACATAAGCATCATCATCGCCTACAGAGCAGCGCACAACCCGCAGCGTCGCCTACAGAGCAGCGCACAGCCCGCAGCGTCTCCTACCGAGCAGCGCACAGCCCGCAGCGTCGCCTACCGAGCAGCGCACAGCCCGCAGCGTCGCCTACCGAGCAGCGCACAGCCCGCAGCGTCGCCTACCGAGCAGCGCACAGCCCGCAGCGTCGCCTACCGAGCAGCGCACAGCCCGCAGCGTCGCCTACCGAGCAGCGCACAGCCCGCAGCGTCGCCTACCGAGCAGCGCACAGCCCGCAGCGTCGCCTACCGAGCAGCGCACAGCCCTCAGCGTCGCCTACAGAGCAGCGCACAGCCCTCAGCGTCGCCTACAGAGCAGCGCACAGCCCTCAGCGTCGCCTACAGAGCAGCGCACAGCCCTCAGCGTCGCCTACAGAGCAGCGCACAGCCCTCAGCGTCGCCTACAGAGCAGCGCACAGCCCTCAGCGTCGCCTACAGAGCAGCGCACAGCCCTCAGCGTCGCCTACAGAGCAGCGCACAGCCCTCAGCGTCGCCTACAGAGCAGCGCACAGCCCTCAGCGTCGCCTACAGAGCAGCGCACAGCCCGCAGCGTCGCCTACAGAGCAGCGCACAGCCCGCAGCGTCGCCTACAGAGCAGCGCACAGCCCGCAGCGTCGCCTACAGAGCAGCGCACAGCCCGCAGCGTCGCCTGCAGAGCAGCGCACAGCCCGCAGCGTCGCCTGCAGAGCAGCGCACAGCCCGCAGCGTCGCCTGCAGAGCAGCGCACAGCCCGCAGCGTCGCCTGCAGAGCAGCGCACAGCCCGCAGCGTCGCCTGCAGAGCAGCGCACAGCCCGCAGCGTCGCCTGCAGAGCAGCGCACAGCCCGCAGCGTCGCCTGCAGAGCAGCGCACAGCCCGCAGCGTCGCCTGCAGAGCAGCGCACAGCCCGCAGCGTCACCTACCGAGCAGCGCACAGCCCGCAGCGTCTCCTACAGAGCAGCGCACAGCCCGCAGCGTCGCCTACAGAGCAGCGCACAGCCCGCATTATCACCCCTGCCTCATGTGACCCCTCTCCACCATTCCCCGGTATATTTAGCTTAAAATATGCACCTATTTTTTCCTCCCAAGTTTCTGGGAGGAAAAGTGTGTCTTATAATTAGGGAAATTGTATACCATATTTCCCTATGTGGATTGGTTGGCACTGATGCAGAATACATGAATTACATCCTACATCTTGTACATCTATTCATTGTTATTTTACCCCACAGTTCTACTGCCAAAACCCTACATCATCATAGATTTATCATCGAAAAGTGTAAATTTACCTGTTTTTGACAATCTGTGATGTATTAACCTACTCATAAAATTGTGTAATTATTCTGATTTTCCTATTTTCTTTACCTCCAAGACCGAAAACACAGACTTAAACCCGTGTAAAGTGCTATTTTATCTTTTTTTAAATTAATAGAAATATGTTAAATCACGCTGAAAATTTAGACCCTCAGGAAATTGTGCATTTAGCTCCACAATCCAGGAGGCTTCTCTATTGAGAGGCGCAGGCTGCTAATTTCCACCTCTAGGGGGCGTACGCACTCTCTACCTTTTCACTTTTAAAGATGTGAGACTCCCTTTGTGGACCTCTGCAAAATGCACAGAAAGACACGACAGAGACCGTCGGTCGGATGCTGAATCCGGAACAGGCGCGTTAATATGTTCCTCCAGTCTTTCTTTTTTTGTGGGCTTCCATAGTGTAACCTATATGATCTGTAAGGGGGTTACATGAAGAGACAGAAGGACTCGTGCGGGCTTCATCCACAGAAGATCGGTGGTTAGGACTCTCCAAGATGTTTGGAACAACCTCCCTGCAAAACTGTGCAAGTACCTAGAAGAATTGAGTGGAATGTCACACCGAATGTTATGTATCTCTCGCATATATACTATATCCCTCTCTGAAATAAATATACACACATTAATCTTTTGTTCTTTAGATCAGTTATACCAATCATCCCACTATAAGGAGCAGAGGGGCAGCTGGCGGAGCTCAGGTACGGCCATGGATGATAGACGTGTGTCTTGCACGTGTTTTTGTTTTTTTTCCTACTTTGCACCAGTTTATTGCATTCGGAGGGGGGGGGTGGGGGGTTGCATACATTATAAAATGTTTTGTAGACTTGAGAAATCAATTGCATTTGGGCGCTTACTGTCCTAATTCCTCCCCCCAGTCAATTTTTACAACTCTGTATTGGTGACAGATTTGCCCAACCTGTGACATTAGAAGCAGAGGAGTCAACGCTGCGGCCAGTGATTCACTGTGTAATGTTAGTTTTGTGTTTCATGGTATCACAATCCCACAAAATAGCAGGAGATTGGATACACAAGCAAATCAATATTGGTTATTTGAACCCATATAAAGCTCGTGTGACTTCTTTGTAGGTTTCTGGGAAAAGCCCTTTAGCTACTGTCAGATCTCCGGCCGTCTTTGCAGTCTACATATTGCCGTGCAATGTCATTGCAGAGTCAGGAGCGAGGAGCCATCTGTCATATAGAAGACAGATACAGCTTATTGCCATCTCTGCCTTCCTGATCGCTGTATAAACACTGCTGCACAAGCATTGTGTATACAGTACAGGGAGCGTTAACAGTGTTGTCTCCTGCGGAGCCAGCAATCCTGATCGCAGGGTGGGAACAGGAGCTGCTGGGTCCTGATGGGCCCAAATCAAGCAGGAGGCTGAATTTGTCCTTTACCTGGGGCTAATATGCCACTTACTGGGAAATCCACATAATAAAAATTAAGGTTATTTAAATGTTGTTCCGCCTCACAAAGGGCTTTTATGACAATGTGCAAAATAAAATACAAAAATAGCAAAAATGTAAAGCAAAATAAACATGGTCCGTCTGAATTGCTGCTTCTAGCCCCCACTCCTATGGAGAAAAAAACCCAACATATGTCCGATGTAAATAAAAATAACTTGTATAATAAATAACAATGGAAAGGGGAACAGAATTTACATAGTTGTTTACTTGTCCTCAGAGGTCCTAAAAAGAACAGTATATATAATATTAATATAATATAATTATATAACACTAAACTGTTAGGCCCCGCATAAATGAGGCCAATCTTATTTGAATAGCTGAGTGAGAAATTCCAATAACAAGCAGCTTTCCAGACAACGATGGTAATAACTTATTTACTTATATAGCGCCATAAATTCCACAGCGCTTTACATACCGTACATCCGCAACACTGATGACGGGGCCTTATCTGATGGCTAAAATGAACAATGGCAAATCTCCCACTTCACCAATGTCATTCTAATGTGTATGGGGGTCGCAGAGATATCCGATTGCATCTTTCTGCTGTTTTATCATCTGTGCATCCTTGTAGGTGTTAATCCGTTCTAGTGACCTACACACAATCCTTATGTTGTTGAGGGGAGACACTAGGGGTCTCTCGAGGTCTGACTGCTCTTTCCAGATTATAATGGCGTGTGCACGGGTGGGAAGAAATAAGACTTGAATCGGTTATGAGCTTCCTTTCATGACTGACGCCAAAGAAATTCTGCTGGTTTATTGTTTACAAAACTTTTATAGTTCTAGGGAAGAAAAGGATGTAAACAATATAGTGCAATCATATATCGCAGATCGGGCTCAGGGTGTGCAGCAACTTGCATCGTCTCTACTGGATTGGTTGTGCCAAACTTTGGGTGTTTTCAATCTCCTTATCACCTTAGGCGTTGTCCACGATATAGGTGCCATGTTTGAGTTACATGTGCTTACATATTGTATTGAGGAAAATCATTGAATATATATATATATATATATATATATATATATATATATATATATATATATATATATATATATATATATATATATATATATATATATATATATATATATATATATAATATTCAATGATTTTCCTATATATTATAATATATATATATATATATATATATATATATATTATGTGTGTTAGTAGGAATCAAAAGCATTCATAAATATGTATGTTAATCTACATCAACTAAACTATATATCTGGGTCTGGGAAATGGCTGAATTAAGTATTTCAGGTTACTCAATTCTTACCCTCAACAATATATATTTCACAGATCGCAAAGAAGAGTCCGTCCACCATCAGAGCTATCAATTTCTACCAAAAGGTACTGGAGAAGTCCTTTGTGTGTAATAGAAGTGCGGTACATCTCGCGGCTCCTCTGCTTGTTGTTTTGTTCTTCCCGGCGCTCTGATTGTAGCATCTCCATACACGGTGTTTGTCAATGTGGGGTATGTTGTGAGGCGGCACACAATTAGGTGCCAGAGTAAATTTTATGTTTTAATGGAACTGTACAGCGGTCCTGATAAATGGACTTTCCTGCCTCTCATAGGGACTGAATATAAATTGGTAGCGGGTAATGAAAAGCAAATCCTCCCCCCCAGTTCTCCTCCCCAGTACTCTCCTGCAACCGGTTCTCCTTCCCAGTACTCTCCTGCCCCCGGTTCTCCTTCCCAGTACTCTCCTGCCCCCGGTTCTCCTTCCCAGTACTCTCCTGCCCCCGGTTCTCCTTCCCCAGTACTCTCCTGCCCCCGGTTCTCCTTCCCCAGTACTCTCCTGCCCCCGGTTCTCCTTCCCCAGTACTCTCCTGCCCCCGGTTCTCCTTCCCCAGTACTCTCCTGCCCCCGGTTCTCCTTCCCCAGTACTCTCCTGCCCCCGGTTCTCCTTCCCCAGTACTCTCCTGCCCCCGGTTCTCCTTCCCCAGTACTCTCCTGCCCCCGGTTCTCCTTCCCCAGTACTCTCCTGCCCCCGGTTCTCCTTCCCCAGTACTCTCCTGCCCCCGGTTCTCCGTCCTCAGTACTCTCCTGCCCCCGGTTCTCCGTCCTCAGTACTCTCCTGCCCCCGGTTCTCCTTCCCCAGTACTCTCCTGCCCCCGGTTCTCCTTCCCCAGTACTCTCCTGCCCCCGGTTCTCGTCCCCATTACTCTCCTGCCCCCGGTTCTCGTCCCCAGTACTCTCCTGCCCCCGGTTCTCGTCCCCAGTACTCTCCTGCCCCCGGTTCCCCTTCACAGTACTCTCCTGCCCCCGGTTCTCGTCCCCAGTACTCTCCTGCCCCCGGTTCTCGTCCCCAGTACTCTCCTGCCCCCGGTTCTCGTCCCCAGTACTCTCCTGCCCCCGGTTCTCGTCCCCAGTACTCTCCTGCCCCCGGTTCTCGTCCCCAGTACTCTCCTGCCCCCAGTTCCCCTTCACAGTACTCTCCTGCCCCCGGTTCTCCTTCCCAGTACTCTCCTGCCCCCGGTTCTCCTTCCCAGTACTCTCCTGCCCCCGGTTCTCCTCCCCAGTACTCTCCTGCCCCCAGTTCCCCTTCCCAGTACTCTCCTGCCCCCGGTTCCCCTTCCCAGTACTCTCCTGCCCCAGGTTCTCCTTCCCAGTACTCTCCTGCCCCCGGTTCTCCTTCCCAGTACTCTCCTGCCCCCGGTTCTCCTTCCCAGTACTCTCCTGCCCCCGGTTCTCCTTCCCAGTACTCTCCTGCCCCCGGTTCTCGTCCCCAGTACTCTCCTGCCCCCGGTTCTCCTTCCCAGTACTCTCCTGCCCCCGGTTCTCGTCCCCAGTACTCTCCTGCCCCCAGTTCCCCTTCACAGTACTCTCCTGCCCCCGGTTCTCCTCCCCAGTACTCTCCTGCCCCCAGTTCCCCTTCCCAGTACTCTCCTGCCCCCGGTTCTCCTTCCCAGTACTCTCCTGCCCCCGGTTCTCCTTCCCAGTACTCTCCTGCCCCCAGTTCTCCTCCCCAGTACTCTCCTGCCCCCTTAGAACTGTCCTGCTGCAGATCGCTGGTTGAAGTCACCACACCTAGTTGTCCTCCCCCGTTTTGTGAGACCGGGGGTAGAGATTGTGGGTCCCAAGTACTTGAAGACTTCTCCGCTCTAGGAATATTCCCTCCATACAGCGTAGCTGCATCTTGTACAACCCAAAGCCTCAAGTTTTCGCTGGAGCAACTTCAAGGTCCTCTTTCTTCAGGAACTCCAAAAGACCAAATTCTTGCCTCTTTCTGTTCTCAAACAAAGCCAGTAACGTTCAGGTAGAAAGTAGATTCGATCTACCTACCCAACAAAGCATTGGCTCTCCCCAGCCCCGTCAGACGACCAGTATGGCTTAGATCCTGGTTCCTTGATGCTGGATTCAGGTCTCGCCTTTTTACTGATTCTTGTGATTGGGATTATCTTAAGTTCAGGGCTATATCACGTCCTTTGGGTATGTCCAAGCGGGTGGTGTGAATGTGCGCACTTCCGAGAGGCCCCGCTGTAACATCCGCCGGTTCCAGCAGAAACTCCTATCCATCTGCAGAGATCCTGTTCAAACTCATGCGGCCACTCACAAATGAAGGAGCAGCCACGACACATCAGAAGAAGGCCAAAGGGGTAACTTTAGAGGCCCTTAAATTATGGCGTCCCCTAACACTCCAGCAAGAGGCAAAGCCCTGCAGTTGGCGGCCAGGATGGAGCGCTTCACTTGAGTTGTCCGCACTATGTCAGCATGGATCAGTGATGTAGATGACCGGCTGGAGGAGGGCGAATAGTATATTCCCAGGCCTCCTAAGATTGTGCCTTGTCGCACCACATTTGGCGCAAACTGCAACGGAAGAGGAACTGATGAGGACGCAGCACAGGAGGCACACCGGCCGGTAGTGAGCCTACCACCTACGATGTATACACGGAAGCAGCCCTGTGACTTCTGCATTAGCTTCTCTTAATGAGAGGATCGGGCTCACAGGGACCAGACTTCATTCTTTTGCTGCAAAAAAAGCTCCAGACCTCCCCATGGAGGTAAGCACAATATTCCCTGACTTCTCGACAGATGTTTAGAAGCACCTTGTCCAATTCCTTCTCGTCAAGAAGCGTCGGCGCAACCTTCACGTGTCTTACTCTGTTATATAAAGCAATCTAAGGGTAGGTGCCCATGTTCAGGACCCGGGTCCACGAGTCTCCTCCGCAGGAGCCCGCAGCTGCCTGTGCCCACAATCAGGGTTCGGGACGCTACGGTCTCTCGCTTGCGTTCTCCCTATGGAGGGTGCACGCAACTCCACAGCAAAGAATTGACATGCTGCAGCTTGGAAAGCCGCACCATAGGCCATGTTTCGCTGTGGGTCGTAAACGCACAGTGAGCCTGAGATTTCTAGAAATCTATCCGCTGTGCTTGTACTGCACAATGCAGCGGTTTGGATGCAGCAAAAATACCTTGCATCCAAAACCCTGATCGTGGGCACAGCCTAGCATCTCCAGTGCACTTCATTGTCTCAACTCTATCCTCAAGGTGCTGGGGAAAAAAAAAGTTAAAATATCCTATTTTTGTATATTGTTTGTTAATTTTTAGGTGTGATCTTGTCAGTTTTGTTTCTTCTAATGCTTTTTGTTTTGTGTTGGTTTTCTTTATCTACATTCTTCCATTTTGAATTGTCCATTTGTCTGCAGAGACTACAAAGCTACAGCCTGGCCTGCCGAAAGCTCGTGTCGCTCTCCCTGATGGTATGCGAGGTTCTCTTTTTCCTTCTAACTTTAAGTCTCCTCCAGAACCCTCCCCCCCCCCCCCCGTTCTGCAACACAGCAGCGCCAACCACTGATCCACCGCGCTGCCTTATTATAAAAATTAAATACCTGTATTATTTTTATTAGTGAATTGGGGAAAAAAATGCAAAATAATTTTTATTTTTTTTCCAAGAATAAATATAATGGTGACAGAACTCCCTTAATAACAATTGAGAGAAGTTACAATTAATATAGAAAGATCAAAGATGAGATCTTTGTTAGAACAATTTTGCACTTGTCAGACAAAAAATCCAAATTCGTCCAGATATTCATGGGGCTTCATTTGGCTAAAATTAAACTTTGTTGTTGAAATGTATCCAACAAACTTGCAATTTCAACAATTCGTGTAGATAATAGTGTTTAAACACAGATTCCTGCTAGAGCAGCAGTTCAAAGCAGCTTGTAAAGGAGCGAGGTAGTTAAAGCAGTACTTTCTGCATGGTGTTTGAGAGGATAGAATGCAAAAAAAAGGTAATGGTAAGTCTTTTATGCTGTTATATTATACGTTAATTATCTTAGTTGTTACTCCGTAATGCATTGATCTACACAGAATCCTTTATTTTATATGTATTGCACAGATTTTGGAAAAGAGTCCATCGTCTATCAGCGCTATCAGCCAAAGCCAAAAGGTACTTGGAAAAGTCAATGTGTTCACTGCGATAGAAGTATTTTGTCTAGCTAAGTCGGCTGTTATTGGTTTCCCATAGTAAGAATTCTATTATTTCCGTATATTGGAGATGGTCAGCGTGGGGTGGGCACTCCTGTATACACTGTGGGGAGGAAAAGCCGAAGCTGTGACCACTGTCTGCAGCCATCCCAGCAGTGTATGGCGGATGAGGCACTGCTTCATCCCTGTAAGGAGCTGGACGTGGTGGAGAAACTGCTCCAAGTAACTTCTTTTATTGAGGTGGTTACATGAGACCCAGATCCAGCAAGTTTAACCCTTCATCAGTCAATTAAATCTGATCTTTCTCTAGCTTTATAATGCACAATACCATTTAGTAGGAGAAAATAATCCAGCCCCTTTTTAACTACTGATAGTGCCTGCCATTACTACCTCTTGTGGTCGCATTCCACAGTCTGCTCTAACTGTAAAGAACCCTTTCCTATTTAGAAGCCTGAATCCCCTTCCTCCACAATAATGGATGTCCTCTAGCTCTGTAAGATCTTTGGAAGGAATAAGTCATGTGCAAATGGTTAGCCAGAATGGTCTAAACTTAGGAATATGCTGTGGCTTGTTTTTTTCCTGTATTGAGTGGATGAATTGAGAAATTCATGCCACCAGCACCTTTAGAAATATATTTACTCAGAAAATTGGTGACATGTTAAATGTTTGTTTACTCTCCATATGTAAAAGAAAATAACTAGTGCATGTATGTATATATGCATGTGTGGTATGTATGTATGTATGTATGTATGTGTATATACATACACACGTGTTTATATATAAACCGTTTGCTGAAGACAAACAGACTGAGGACATGGATTACTGGAACCATCCTGTGGTCTAAAAAGACCAAGATAAACTTATTTGGTTCCTATGGTATGAAGCGTATGTGAAGGCAATCTGTTGAGGACTACAAAGACAAGTGTGTCCTGCCTACAGTCAGGCATGGTGGTGGGAGTGTCATGGTTTGGGGCTGCATGAGTGCTGCCGGCTGTAGGGGGCTACAGATCATTGAGGAAACCATGAATACCAACATATCCTGTGACATACAGAAGCAGAGCATGAATCCCCTCCATTTGTATTCCAACATAATGACTCCAAACACTTCCAAGACGACCACTGCCTTACCAAACAAAGTGAGGGTAAAGGTGCTGGACCGGCCAAGTGTCTCCAGACCTAAACCCTATGGCGCATCTGTGGGGCCTTCTGATATGGAAGGAGGACGAGCACAAGGTCTCGAACATCCACCAGCTCCGTGATATCATGGAGGATGGAAGAGGATCCAGCGGCTCCTGTGAAGCTCTAGTGAACTCCAGGCCCAAGAGAGTTAAAGCTAGTGCTTGAAATTAATGGTGGCCAAAATATTGACAGTTTGGGTACAATTTGGCCGTTTTCACTTAGGGGTGTACTCACTTTTGTTGTCAGAGGTTTAGACATTAACGGCCGTGTGTTGAGTTTAGAGGACACAAAATTGACCTTGTTATACAAGCTGCGCACTGACACCGTACATTGTATACAAGCTGCGCACTGACACCGTACATTGTATACAAGCTGCGCACTGACACCGTACATTGTATACAAGCTGCGCACTGACACCGTACATTGTATACAAGCTGCGCACTGACACTGTACATTGTATACAAGCTGCGCACTGACACCGTACATTGTATCACAGGGTCAGATCTTCAGTGTTGTATAAAATATTTACATAAATGTGAGGGGTGTACTCTTTGGGTATACTGTCGTTGTTGTTGTTATATATAATATACACACATTTTTTTCCTTGGGGGAGGGGGATTATTATACCTGATTTTTTCCTTTTGAGACATCCTCATGTTGCTGATGCTATACCTATTGGCCAATAATCAGGGAAGCCCAATCTAATGTCCATTGCCCACGTTTCTCACTTGCCCCTATCCTCCAGGTGATAAAGAAATGAAGCAATAATATCCAGGATGAATCAGATTTTTTTATTTTTTTTATTTTGCTGTGACATTTTTATATATTGACAGAACCACGTGGTCTTATCCTTTACATTATTGCTGATATATTCTTGTTTTGACTTCTCAATTTTTCCGCAGAGACGACAAAGACACCACAACCCCCTTCAAAAGCAAGTGTCTCTTTTTCTGATGGTATGTGAGTTCTTTAAAGATTAAAGTGAATGTGTCAGCAGGTTTTTGCTGCCTCATCTGAGAGCAGCATGATGTAGGCAGAGACCCTGAATCCAACAATGTATCACTTAGATTACTGAGTGCAGCCATTCTGACAAAATTTTTAGATTTAGCAATGCAACAGAGCTGAGAAAGCTGCCCCCGCCCACACCAGGCTCTCTGTATACTATGTCTATAGACAGTGAGCTGCTAATCTTAAAAGGATGCAGATATGGATGAGTGCCCCTGCCAGCTAGTAACATCAATGATAAGCTATTGGTTCTAAAACAAACATTTGCAAGTAAACCCCGCCACAACCCTTGATAGACCCTTGATAAGAGACACATGGTTGAATTGTGTGTTAACCCTTACAGCATCCTGTGTTCATATTACATAGCCAAAACCTGCTGACAAATTACCTTAAAGGGGTTGTTCAGATTACAGAAAATAAAAACCGCTACTTTCTTTTAAAAACATGACCATACCTGTCTAGAGATAGTAATTGTTGTTGCAATTAAATGGCTTCACTGAGAAGAAAAAAAGGAAACCTGTCATTAGGAAGAAATCCTTATAACATAACATAACATAACATAAGTATTATTTTAATTCATCGATACTACTAATGAAAATAAGACACTCTGCAATACATCTTATCAAACAAAGCTGCTGCTTTTTCACTTTGGAGTCTTCAGGGTAAAATCTGCATTCAGTGAAGGCAGATGTTCACATTACTGAAATAGGAGCTGATAGTTGCTGCTTTTAAAGGTCTATGGAGTAAGGAGGAGCTGGAATCTGCATTCTGCTGCCAGCTCTCCTGAGTTGCAGTTCTCCATAGAACTTTATGAGCACTGACTGTCATCTTATATTTAGGTAATGGGGAAAATTTGCATTCACTGAAGACAGACTTTACTTGTGACTTAAGAATTGTGAGTATGAACGATCAGGAGGAGACAGAGGCAGATTTCTCTGATGAGCTGTATCTCACAGTTCCTTTTTTTTTTTTTTTATAAAGTTTTACCGGCAGCAGACTATTGTGAACGATCAGCTGATCACCCAGCGGCCGGGCGCTCAGCTGAGAGCTATCACATGCCGGCGGCCGGGCGCTCAGCTGATTGCTCTCACATGCTGGCGGCCGGGCGCTCAGCTGATCGCTCTCACATGCCGGCGGCCGGGCACTCAGCTGATCGCTCTCACATGCCGGCGGCCGGGCACTCAGCTGATCGCTCTCACATGCCGGCGGCCGGGCACTCAGCTGATCGCTCTCACATGCCGGCGGCCGGGCACTCAGCTGATCGCTCTCACATGCCGGCGGCCGGGCGCTCAGCTGATCGCTCTCACATGCCGGCGGCCGGGCGCTCAGCTGATCGCTCTCACATGCCGGCGGCCGGGCACTCAGCTGATCGTTCTCACATGCCGGCGGCCGGGCGCTCAGCTGATCGCTCTCACATGCCGGCGGCCGGGCGCTCAGCTGATCGCTCTCACATGCCGGCGGCCGGGCGCTCAGCTGATCGCTCTCACATGCCGGCGGCCGGGCGCTCAGCTGATCGCTCTCATATGCTGGCGGCCGGGCGCTCAGCTGATCGCTCTCACATGCCGGCGGCCGGGCGCTCAGCTGATCGCTCTCACATGCCGGCGGCCGGGCGCTCAGCTGATCACTCTCACATGCCAGCGGCCGGGCGCTCAGTTGATCGCTCTCACATGCAAGCGGCCGGGCGCTCAGCTGATCGCTCTCACATGCTGGCGGCCGGGCGCTCAGCTGATCGCTCTCACATGCCGGCGGCCGGGCACTCAGCTGATCGCTCTCACATGCCGGCGGCCGGGCGCTCAGCTGATCGCTCTCACATGCCAACGGCCGGGCGCTCAGCTGAGAGCTCTTACATGCCGGCTGCCGGGCGCTCAGCTGATCACTCTCACATGCCAGCGGCCGGGCGCTCAGTTGATCACTCTCACATGCCAGCGGCCGGGCGCTCAGCTGAGAGCTCTCACATGCCGGCTGCCAGGCGCTCAGCTGAACGTTCGGCCACCGAGAGACAAAATAAAGTTTCTGTGATTTTAAAGGGAACCTGTCATGAGAAATGTCCCCTAAAACCTCACAGATTCCCCCTCTGCAGCTCCTGGGCTGCATTCTATAAAGGTCCCTGTTATGATTGTGGCCACTTTCTGACCTAAAAAAAGTGTTTATAAAGTTGTACCTTTTTTGCTTCTGATTCTGTAAATCCGTCACGGGGGCGGGCTGCCTGATGGCCGTTAGTCTGCCCCCTGGTCCTGTATGCCGCCCCCATCGCTGATTACAATAATGCTGGACGCCGCCCCCTTCTCCATCCATCGCCGCGCATGCCCAGTGCCCATCTCTCGGGGATGAGCACTGTGCCTAGCGTCACCGCTGGTGACGTGCACGCAGGGTTAAGATTATGGGCGGTGCTGTGATGTTTATTCCTAAGCAACCGCCCATAATCGCGGGGCCGCGCTTTCCCCCTCGGCCTGCTTCGTTCTGCGCAAGCGCGCTGCTGCAGACCCCCACGTCACCTCCTTCCCATCTTGCCCCGATGGCAAGGAGGTGACGTGGGGGTCTGCAGCAGCGCGCTTGACCCTGCGTGCACGTCACCAGCGGTGACGCTAGGCACAGTGCTCATCCCCGAGAGATGGGCACTGGGCATGCGCGGCGATGGATGGAGAAGGGGGCGGCGTCCAGCATTATTGTAATCAGCGATGGGGGCGGCATACAGGACCAGCGGGCAGACTAACGGCCATCAGGCAGCCCGCCCCCGTGACGGATTTACAGAATCAGAAGCAAAAAAGGTACAACTTTATAAACACTTTTTTTAGGTCAGAAAGTGGCCACAATCATAACAGGGACCTTTATAGAATGCAGCCCAGGAGCTGCAGAGGGGGAATCTGTGAGGTTTTAGGGGACATTTCTCATGACAGGTTCCCTTTAAAAAAAAAAGAAATGAGCATGCGCAGTGAAAAATAGAGTATTCCGCCGCTCAAAAAACGTTACATGCTGCGTTCCTTCCGCCCGGCGGAAGCAATGCAGTGTCGGCCAGCGGAAGCAACGCAGGTACTTTTGGCACAATCAGTCCTCCATAAAAGTCTATGGGAAGCAGCGGAATCCGTTAACGGATTCTGCTGTTTTCCAAAAGGGCCAATTGTGACGGAAGGAAATTAACGCAAGTGTGAAAGTAGCCTAATTCTGGACAACCCCTTTAATAATATTGTATCAACACTTACTGATAAATCCATGCACTAAATCTGGGACTTGGGTATATAAAAATTCTATTATTGTTTTTCCTTAGATGAAGAAGAAAGAAGAATTGGTTATCAACAGAAAAAAGGTGCATTGAGCGGATGACATATTTTTCTGTGTCTAATTATTATACATCCGGGTTTATGAGATTCAGAAAATATTTGCATTTTAAAGAAGTTAACTTTTTAGGCATCACATGTATAATAGTCCTGCTATTTGGTAAAAGTTTTACATTAATTCTCTACGATCAATCCGATGGGATTCCTGACAACATCTCTAATATCACATTGAAGGGAATCGGCATAATCTGATTCCATCACTGTATCACTTCCGGGGCTGCTTGCTGTAGTTTTGATAAAATCCCTGTTTTTATGTTAAATCTTTTTTTATTAAAGTTTCATGGAATTACAAGATATTGCAAAACAGTATTAACATTATGTATAGTCCTCTTAGGTCAACCACTAGGACACCGCCATCCACATATGTGGAGAAAAAAGTTGTAAAAATAAATGATGTAATACAATAAAGATCTCTACATATATCAGATTCATTCTCAAATAGGTCCCAGTGTCCATGTAGTTGTGTCCAAAAGCAAAATCCCTGTTTTTATCAGCAGATTATCACTAGAGGACTAGTAAACCTGCTGCTAGGTAGTACTCGATATTACTGTATAAGCCCTCCCCCACCACTGATTGGCAGCTTTTTGCCTATGCACAGTGCACACGGAAAGTTGACAATAAGCGGTGTGGATTGGGTTATACAGACCTCAGCATTTAGAGAACAGGGATTTTATTAAAACTGCAGCAAGTGATACATTGCTGGAATCAAGGTTTGTGTCCCAACATTGTGCTGACGTCAGATGGGATAGCAAAAACCTGGTGACAGATTCCCTTTAAGGTCTAAAGAGCCCAGAAATGTTTGAGGTTACAGGGGTTGTCGTATGAGAGACGTTTATGACGCATCTATAGCCAATGCGCACAACTATATTCAGAATAGCAATGAATGGAGGGGGCTGACACTTGTGCGCCATATATTGATTTGGATCCATCAGTTACTTATATGGTGTATCGTACAGATATACCAGAAATGTTGCTTATAAGACAATCCCTTTAAGGCTAGTTGTTACATAATGATAATTCTGCTGCCAGCACCAGATCTATTGGGATCTGACCCCCTGCACCCGGCTGCTGCACCTGCGTCCTCTTCATTGTTTGCTGCTCGCGGGTCCTTACGTCTTGTGACGGTGTCTGGTCCTGCAAGTGAATGGCACTGAGCTGCTGTGCCGGGACAAAATGTACAGTACATTACACGGTTAAGACCGTATAGGGGAAACGCCACTCACCAGAGCAATATGGCCGCCCTAATAAAGGGAGGGCCAGGAGTCGGCCCTCCAAAATCCTTAGAAGCCCCTTCAACTAATATCTTACTGCATTGTTATTTATTGTCCTCTTTTATCATTTGTGTTGTTTCTCAGCTGCTTTATATCCCACACATGTTGAAGGCAACAAGATAAACCACTATCCACCAAAAAGCGATAGGAAGCAAGGTAACGTACCTACAACTGTGCATGTGAAATGCGTATATCACGTCTCATCCATATTACGTGGTCTAAATTTTATGTTTCCTTTTACAGTAATCGCTCCCACCCGACCCTTCATATGTTTTTCTGGTATGTATAGAATGTGTATATACAGAGATGATAATCTTTTATTTTCTTCCCGAATATATGGCATGTATGACTACAATGTAATGTGCACAGAGAAATTCCTGAGGTTTCGTTAAAAAAGGCAAATTTTAACACTTATTTTTTGGCCTTAGGCACACCACAAGTGTATTAGTGTGTGTGTGTGTGTGTGTGTGTGTATGTGTATTATTTATTTATATATAATATATATATATATATATATATATATATATATATATATATATATATATATATATATATATATATAATGACACATTACACTATGTAGATGCAAAAAGCATAGCTCCTCCTCTGCAGTATACACCCCCTGGCCGGGCCAGGCAACCTCAGTTTTAGCTTAGTGTCTGCAGGAGGCACATCCTTTCAAGGTTTTGTTATTTTTTGAGCGCAACGGTTTCCCTTAGGGACCGATCTCCCAATACCATCAACGGGCGGGAACGCGGAGTGCTGCCTCCACGTACCCCCTCCTGCGACGCTGGATCCTGGGCTGCCTTTTACTGGACGACGGGTCCCACAGACACCGATTTTTCAGAGCCCAGGGCAGAGGCACAATTCCTCAGCCCCTCTTTGCAGGCTCTGAGTTGATACATTGCACCTGTGTGGCCGGACACAGCAGGCTGACTCTGCTATTCCACAGCATGGACTGAGGCAGTGTCAAGGTGAGATCCCCCCTGACTGGTTTCCCAGAAAAAGGGAGAAAGACGGTGCAGGGAAGGCTCCCAGGACTACTGAATTTACAGTCTTTATTCCCACCATAGCTGTGTGCTGGCTGGAGGAGGGGAAAGTCCCTTGCTGATTGCAGGGAATCCTGCAGAGATAATCTAACAGTGGCGAGCTGTGTGCTGACTGGAGGGAGGGGGAGAAAAACTGTCATAGAAGCTCCCTTCCCGCCGTTTTTTACTACCGACAGCAGGGGGGCACACAGACTTCTTCTTGGTGCTCTTTTAGCGCTAAGCCCCACCCCCCGCGGGCTGCGATAACCCCCCGGAAAACGCGCGAAGATCTCCACAGAGACTCCTTCCTGAGGACGCAGGGCCATTGGCTGATTCTGGTGAGGTACTTGCTTCACTTGTAGCTCTGCTAATCATTGCTCCCCCTCCTGGCATACTTCTATTGGGAACATACAGAATTCTAAGGGCACTAAGAGTGCTAAGGCCCACATAGTCTATTATTCAGCCTGCACTGCCTGCCACGCTGAGCTACCACGTAAACACACCTCTTCTCTCTGTGAGTCCTGTGCCCCTATAGCCCTCGAAGACCCCCGCCACCACCGCCGCAACAGTCAGCCCAGAGCCTAGGGCTCCCAGCCCACCGGAATGGGCACAGTTTCTGTCCCAATCCATGGAAAAACTGTCACAGAACCTGGTGCTGGCTATGCAATGTCGTCCTCCACACCCTTCTGGGCCCCTGGACGGAACGCAGCCTGAGGATAACCCTATGGAGGATTCTTCTGAGGTAATCTGGGCCCATGCTTCACCGGTTGCAGGGATCAGAAAAAGAGCACATGGCCGGGTGTCTCCAGCACTCTCTCATGGCCCCCATGGCTCTCCCTCGGGAGCACCCAGGCCAGGCTCTCCCACACGCTCCACGGCTTCTGAAGAGCTGGAGGAGGGAGAATGCTGTTTGTACCAGGAGGATTCCTTGGTTTCACCCTCCCCAGATGATCAAACTGCAATAGACTCCCTTATAGCAGCAATCAACCAAACTCTGCATGTGGAGGATCCCCCATCCACTACCACTGACCATGCGGTCTCCTTTAAGAGGGCAAGGAAACCCCAAAAGGTTTTCGCTGATCACCCAGAGTTTCAGGATATCCTCACAAAGCAAAGGGAGAAGCCTGACAGGCGCTTCGGTAACCGTAAACTCATGGAGTCCCGGTACCCTTTTGCCTCACCTGCCCCTAAGGGCTGGGCCGATCCGCCCTCGGTCGATTCCCCCCCCCCCCCGGCCTCCCGCCTTACCACAAAAACGCTCCTGTCTTTACCCGATGGCTCCTCCATCAAGGACCCGACAGACAGGTGGAGCACCTCGCCCGCTCTGCTTTTGAGGCTGCGGGTTCCTCCCTCTCGCCCTCCTTTGCCGCTGTGTAGGTCGCAAAGGCGATCTCTGTCTGGGCAGAATACCTTAACAGTTCGCTTGAGAAATCCCAGTTCCCTCATACCTTCACAGAGGTAACCGCTCAAATTGCCGCTGCGGCGGAGTACCTCATGCAGGCCTCCATGGACGCTGCTACCTGCGCAGCTTTTGCCGCCTCAAATACCATAGCCATCCGTGGAGCTCTCTGGCTCCGACAATGGCGAGTGGACTCTGCCTCCAAGAAGTCTCTCACGGGCCTTCCCTTTTTTCCAGACCGATTGTTTGGCGAACGTCTGGACAAGCTCATTTCTGACGCCACGGGAGGAAAACGTACCTCCCTCCCCCAGCTGAAGCCCAGGACGTCCTTCACCAGACGTTCACAGTCCTCGTTCCGCTCCTTTCGGAACTCATTTGGTTGGTCGACATCCCGTGCTGTCCCCGCCACCAGCCGCGGACTACGCAGGGACTGACCTTCTCAGCTCTCCCCAAAACCCACTTCATCATGGCAGCCTAGACCGAAACAGTCCAGGACTAGAGAGACTCGTCCACGACGTTTTCCCCCCTCATGACTCCTTCGGCGCCCCGGAAGACAGACTCATTGTAGGAGGTCGACTGCGGGTCTTTCAACACATCGGGGCTGCCGCCTCAGACGACAAATGGGTGTGAGACCTTTTGTCTTCCGGTTACCACATAGAATTTCAGACCCGACCCCCGAGTCGGTTCCTTCTCTCAAACCCCCCCCAAAGACTCGAAAACGACGCGAGGCCTTTTTCTCAGCAATTCACTAGCTCCAAACAGCAGGAGTGATAATACCCGTCCCGAACGACGAGAAGTTCAGGGGTTTTTATTCCAACCTCTTTGTAGTCCCCAAAAAGGATGGGTCAGTTCGACCCATCCTGGACCTCAGACACCTGAACAAACATGTGCACGAACGGAGATTCAGAATGGAGTCCCTAAGGTCCATTATTGCATCCATGGTCGAAGGGGAATTCCTCGCCTCCATAGATATCAAGGACGCGTACCTGCACATACCCATCGCCCCAGATCACCAAAAGTTCCTCCGCTCCGCGGTTCAGGACTCCCGTTTTCAATTCGTAGCCCTACCCTTCGGCCTTGCCACCGCACCAAGGGTCTTCACCAAAGTCATGGCGGCCGCCATGAGCGTCTTTCACGCCAGGGGAGTAGTCGTTCTCCCTTACTTGGACGACCTCCTCATCAAGGCCCCCTCCTTCCGCGACTGCTCAACCAGCGTACAGATCACTGTGGACACCCTATCCCGCTTAGGGTGGCTACTGAATCTAGACAAATCATCCCCGGTCCCAGCACGATCCATCACCTTCCTGGGCATGTCCCCGTACACCCGTCGGGGCTTGATCTATCTCCCTCAGGACAAGGCGATCGCTCTTCAACAAGCGGTACGCTGTCTTCTACGTCCTCCGTCTCGCTCCATTCGATTCAGCATGAAGGTGCTCGGCAGGATGGTGGCGGCTATGGAGGCAGTACCTTTTGCTCAACTGCACCTCCGCCCACTGCAGCTAGCCCTTCTAGCTGCCTGGGACAAGAGCCCCTTCTCCCTGGACAAACATCTTCACCTGACGCCTTCAGTCAGGTATGCACTCCGCTGGTGGCTTCGGTCCTCATCCCTATCGAAGGGGAGATCTTTTCTCCCAGTGAACTGGCTGGTCCTAACCATGGACGCCAGCCTCCTAGGCTGGGGAGCAGTGTACCGGCACCACACTGCTCAAGGACGCTGGACGCCCCAGGAGTCTTACCTACCCATAAACATCCTGGAAATCCGCACGCTCAGGGCGTTCTGCCCGCTGCTAGCGGATCGTCAGATTCGAGTCCAATCGGACAATGCGACAGCTGTAGCCTATATCAATCGGCAGGGGGGCACCCGCAGCAAAGCGCCTTATCTCGAGGCCCACAAGATCCTCAGTGGGCCGAATCGACTGGGTCAGTGATATCAGCGGTACACATACCGGGGGTAGAGAACTGGGCATCAGACTTTCTAAGTCGCCAAGGCCTGGCCGCCGGAGAATGGTCTGTCCACCCAGAAGTGTTTCTACACATCTGCACTCGCTGGGGCACACCAGACGTGGATCTAATGGCCTCAAGGTTGAACGCAAAGGTACCGGCGTTCATAGCCAGGTCACGCGACCCGCAGTCCATCGGCGCGGATGCTCTAGTCTGCTCCTGGCACCACTTCCGCCTGCCTTACATATTTCCACCTCTACCCCTGCTGCCGCGGGTAATCAGGAAGATCAAGGCAGAGGGAGTCCCGGTGATACTGATAGCACCGGACTGGCCCAGGCGCGCCTGGTACGCCGAATTAGTACAAATGCTCGCAGACGTACCGTGGCGCCTTCCAGACATCCCAGACTTGCTGACCCAAGGGCCCATTTCCCATCAGAACTCCAGAGCCCTGAAGCTGACTGCATGGCCATTGAGACCTGGGTATTAACAAGATCGGGATTCTCCCCCGCGGTTATCTCCACCATGATCAGCGCCCGAAAGCCTGCTTCATCCCGCATTTACCACCATACGTGGAAAATCTTCTTTTCATGGTGCAGGGAAACTTAACGTCCAGTCCAATGCCCTTCCGGATTTTCTTCCAAAGGTTCCTACCCAGTTTCATTTGAACGAGGACATTGTTCTGCCTTCCTTTTGTCCACACCCAGTTCATAGGGTGGAAAGGTCTCTGCATTCGTTACACCTCGTCAGAGCTCTCAGATATTACATACCCAGGACAGCCCCCTTTAGGAAAACTGACTCTTTGTTCGTCATTCCTGAGGGGCCTAAGAAGAGACAGGCAGCTTCAAAGGCAACTCTGGCTCGCTGGATTCGCTCTGCGATCCAGGAAGTCTACCGCTTGCAACTCAAGCCCATTCCTAGTGGGCTGCGGGCTCATTCCACGCAAACAGTTGGCGCTTCGTGTGCCATTCGGCATCAGGCTTCAGTGGAACAGGTGTGTAAGGCTGCGACCTGGTCTAGCCTGCATACGTTTTCAAAGCATTACAGAGTCCATACCCAGGTTTCAGCTGAGGCAAATCTGGGTAGGAAAATTCTGCAAACTGCAGTACAGCACCTCTCTCAGTAGGTGCTTCAGGCTGTCTGGGACTGGTTCCTAGTCCTTGGGTTGTGTTGTCTTCTTTTATTTCTTTGTCGCTCCATTGGGAGACCCAGACAATTGGGTGTATAGCTTCTTCCTCCGGAGGCCACACAAAGTTATTACACTTTAAAAAGTGTAACCCCTCCCCTCTGCTATACACCCTCCCATGCATCACGGGCCCATCAGTTTTATGCTTTGTGTTGAAGGAGGCACACATTCACGCAAGCTCCACATTTTAGTCAGCAGCAGCTGCTGACTTTATCGGATGGAAGAAAAGAGGGCCCCTCACAGGGCCCCCGGCATGCTCCCTTCTCACCCCACTTTGGTCGGCGGTGCTGTTAAGGTTGAGGTACCCATTGCGGGTACAAAGGCTGGAGCCACATGCCGTTTTCCTTCCCCATCCCTTAGGGGCTCTGGGAGAAGTGGGATCCTAGCCGGTCACCAGGCACTGGGACCGGGCTCCCTCCGCAGCCCCTGTGGGAACCTGACGGACAGGAGACTGGATGTCATCAGGGACAGGCCCTGCTTCTTTGAGGTACTCTGTGTCCCCTTGGGGACGGAGCATAGAGCGCCTGTGGATCGGACACTGCAGCAGCTGCGCTGTGTTTGGGGCCGCCGGGACTACCGCGCCGACCGTGCCTGTTTGCCGGCCGCGCTTATAACTCGAGTCCCCGGCTTTTGCGGCCTAGTACCGCATATTCCCGCCCCCGGGCCTGCCAGTCAGGGGCAAGGGCGGGACGCTAGACTGAACGTCAGCGGTGAGGGCTGGAGCATACCTAGTATCCTCCTCCCCCCTCACTGAGCACTGTGGGGCACCAGATTCCCGCACTTTTTAAGGCACGCCCACGGCTCCCTCCTCCTCACAGAACGCTGGCAGCCATTATTATCATCGCTGCTGCCGGAGGAGAACTTCAGATAGAGCTCCATAACTCTGGGAGGCCCAGGCAGGGAATCTGGTGGACACACAACCGCTGAGCGCGGTCGGTAAGCCGCACCTGTTACAGGTGCTGGCCCCCCTGGGTGCCGCAGTGTATATATATATATATATATATATATCCATATTGGGTATACATTTGCTCTGCTCGGCTGCAGTATTTGCTTAGCTATATACCCTCACTGTTTGCTAAGAGGAGATAACAGCATGTCCTCTGCAAAAAGCAAGGGTGCCAAGGCACAGGCTTATTTTGCAACTTGTACCTCTTGTGCGGCTATGTTACCTGCAGGTTCCATCTACCCTCATTGTGTGCAATGCTCGGCCTCTGTGACACTCACTCAGCCGGAGCCTCAGGCACTGGTGGGACCCTCGGCTCAGGTAGAACCACCGGCTGTTACTGTCCAGGTGGCAGGGACAGAGTTTGCAGTGTTGGCTGAGAAACTTTCTGACTCCCTTTCACAATCCATGGCTCAGGCTATGGACAAATGGTCTGCTAAGATACTTGAAGCTTTGCAGTCCAGATCGGTAACACAGGCCCCGGGCACTGTTGAATCATTGACCCCAGGCCCCCCTCGGTTAGAGCAGCAAACTGCTCCTGAGGTGACACATAGGTCCCACGGGGAGGACTCCGACACGGACCGCAGTCACAGACCGTCTAAGCGGGCTCGCTGGGGACCTTCATCCACTTCATCACGCTGCTCAGGGTCTCAGCATGAGGACTCTCTGGAGGATGAGGCGGACGTTGCAGCTCAGGGCTCTGATCCGGACGGTGCTCTCAATCTTGATACACCTGAAGGAGACGCCATTGTAAATGACCTTATAGCGTCCATTAACCAGGTGCTAGAACTTCCTCCTCCAACTCCACCTGTTGAGGAGTCAGCTTCACAACAGGAGAAACACCAGTTTAGGTTTCCCAAACGTACACGGAGTGCTTTTTTCGATCACTCTAACTTCAGGGATGCTGTCCGGAAGCACAGAGCATATCCGGACAAGCGCTTTACTAAGCGCCTTAATGACACACGTTACCCCTTCCCCCCTGACGTAGTTAAGGGTTGGACTCAGTGTCCCAAGGTGGATCCTCCAGTCTCTAGGCTGGCGGCTAGATCCGTGGTATCAGTGGCAGATGGTTCATCGCTCAAAGATGCCACTGACAGGCAAATAGAGCTCCTGATGAAATCCATCTATGAAGCCATAGGTGCGTCTTTTGCTCCAGCATTTGCAGCCGTGTGGGCGCTCCAAGCTATCTCAGCTTGTTTGTCTGAGATTAAGGCGGTCACACGCACCGCTACTCCGCAGGTCGTGTCTTTGACTTCTCAGGCGTCGGCTTTTTCATCCTACGCCATGAACGCGGTCCTCGACTCGGTGAGCCGTACAGCGGTAGCATCCGCCAATTCGGTGGCAGTCCGCAGGGCCATGTGGCTACGCGAATGGAAGGCAGACTCTGCTTCCAAGAAGTTCTTAACCGGTTTGCCATTTTCCGGCGACCGCTTGTTTGGCGAGCAATTGGACGAAATTATCAAGCAATCCAAGGGAAAGGACTCGTCCTTACCCCAGTCTAAACCGAACAGACCTCAGCAGCGAAAGATTCAATCGAGGTTTCGGTCCTTTCGGCCCTCAGCCAGGTCCCAATCCTCCACGTCCAACAGGTCACAGAAGGGCCAGAGCAACTCTTCGGCATGACGGTCTAAGTCACGTCCTAAAAAGACCGCCGGAGGAGCCGCCCCCAAGGCGGCCTCCTCATGACTTTCGGTCTCCACAAACCGCATCCTCGGTCGGTGGCAGGCTCTTCCGCTTTTGCGACGCCTGGTGGCCACATGTCCAAGACCGATGGGTGAGAGACATTCTGTCTCACGGTTACAGGATAGAGCTCAGTTCTCGTCCTCCGACTCGTTTCTTCAGAACATCTCCGCCCCCAGAGCGAGCCGATGCACTTTTTCAGGCGGTAAACACTCTGAAGGCAGAAGGAGTGGTGATTCCCGTTCCACCTCAGGAACATGGTCACGGATTCTACTCCAACTTGTTCGTGGTGCCAAAACAGGACGGATCATTCCGTCCCGTTCTAGACCTCAAGCTGCTCAACAAGCATGTGAGCACCAGAAGGTTTCGGATGGAATCTCTCCGCTCTGTCATCGCCTCGATGTCACAAAGAGACTTCCTAGCATCAGTCGACATCAAAGATGCTTATCTCCATGTGCCAATCGCTCCCGAGCATCACCGCTTCCTGCGTTTCGCCATCGGGGACGAACACCTTCAGTTCGTGGCACTGCCTTTCGGCCTGGCGACAGCCCCACGGGTCTTCACCAAGGTCATGGCAGCAGTGGTGGTGGTCGTACACTCTCAGGGCCACTCGGTGATCCCTTACTTAGACGATCTTCTAGTCAAAGCACCCTCCAGGGTGGCATGCCAACACAGCCTGACCGTCACTCTGGAGACTCTCCAGAGGTTCGGGTGGATCATCAATTTCCCAAAGTCAAATTTGACACCGACCCAATCGCTGACTTACCTCGGGATGGAGTTTCATACCCTTTCAGCGATAGTGAAGCTCCCGCTGGACAAACAGCGTTCACTACAGACAGGGGTACAATCTCTTCTTCGGGGTCAGTCACACCCCTTGAGGCGCCTCATGGACTTCCTAGCAGGGCTGTGGAGTCGGTAAGCCAAACCTTCGACTCCGACTCCGACTCCGACTCCTCAAATTCTCTTGCACCGACTCCGACTCCGGCTCCGACTCCGGCTCCGACTCCGACTCCTACATATATTGCTTATAGTTAGGTGAAAAATTTATTGTAGTACATGAATATGTGTATGTGAACATCAGACATTTAATAATTTTTATGATACAATAATCAAGATATTTGGATAGAACATAAAATATATTTATTGGAATACAACTTTAGAACACAAAAAACTGTAATAAATTGTAAATATGTAATACACTATGTAATATACAGTAGATTACATATATATCTTGTGTGTGTATATACACTGTATATATATATATATATATATATATATATATATATATATATATATATATATATATATATATATATATATATATATATATATATATATATATATATTTTACATATTTACAATTTATTAGTTTTTTGTGTTCTAAAGTTGTATTCCAATAAATATTTTATGTTCTATCCAAATATCTTGATTATTGTATCATAAAAACAATTAAATGTCTGATGTTCACATTGTACTACAATAAATTTTTCACTTAAATATAAGCATTATACTAAATGTTATTATTTAGTAAAATATTCAGCACATTCTGCATTGCACTCCTGTCCCCAATTTATTATATATTTTAGGAGTCGGAGTCGGTGCATTTTATACCGACTCCGACTCCGACTCCACCAAAATGAGCTCCGACTCTGACTCCACGACTCCGACTCCGACTCCACAGCCCTGCTTCCTAGGGAAGATGGTGGCAGCAATGGAGGGAGTTCCTTTTGCACAGTTTCATCTGCGTCCACTTCAATGGGATATCCTCCGCAAATGGGACAAGAAGCCGACGTCCCTAGACAGGAACGTTTCGCTGTCACGGACAGCCAAGACCTCTCTTCAGTGGTGGCTTCTTCCCACTTCCTTGTCAAAAGGAAAATCCTTCTTGCCCCCATCCTGGGCTGTGGTCACGACGGACGCGAGTCTGTCAGGGTGGGGAGCGGTCTTCCTCCACCACAGGGCTCAGGGAACCTGGACTCCGACAGAGTCCTCCCTTCAGATCAACGTTCTGGAGATAAGGGCAGTGTATCTGGCCCTAAAGGCGTTCCAGCGGTGGCTGGAGGGACGGCAGATCCGAATACAGTCGGACAACGCCACGGCGGTTGCGTACATCAACCACCAGGGCGGCACTCGCAGTCTTCAAGCCTTCCGAGAAGTTCAGCGGATTCTGCTGTGGGCGGAAGCCACAGCCTCCACCATCTCCGCAGTTCACATCCCGGGCGTAGAAAACTGGGAAGCAGATTTTCTCAGTCGCCAGGGCATGGATGCAGGGGAATGGTCTCTTCACCCGGACGTGTTTCGGGAGCTCTGTTGCCGCTGGGGAACGCCGGACGTCGATCTAATGGCGTCTCGGCACAACAACAAAGTCCCGGCATTCATGGCTCGGTCCAAGGATCACAGAGCTCTGGCGGCAGACACGTTAGTTCAGGACTGGTCGCAGTTTCAACTGCCTTATGTATTTCCTCCTCTGGCACTGCTGCCCAGAGTATTACGCAAGATCAGGTCCGACTGCAGTCGCGCCATCCTCGTCGCTCCAGACTGGCCGAGGAGATCGTGGTACCCGGATCTGTGGCACCTCACGGTGGGTCAACCGTGGGCACTCCCAGACCGACCAGACTTGCTGTCTCAAGGGCCATTTTTCCATCTGAATTCCGCGGCCCTCAACCTGACTGTGTGGCCATTGAGTCCTGGCTCCTAGCGTCATCAGGGTTATCTCAAGATGTCATTGCCACCATGAGACAGGCCAGGAAACCAACGTCCGCCAAGATCTACCACAGGACTTGGAGGATCTTCTTATCCTGGTGCTCTGATCAGGGTTTCACTCCCTGGCCGTTTGCCTTGCCCACTTTTCTTTCTTTCCTTCAATCCGGATTGGACAAGGGCTTGTCTCTCGGCTCTCTCAAGGGACAAGTTTCGGCGCTTTCCGTGTTTTTTCAAAAGCGTCTAGCCAGGCTTCCGCAGGTCCGTACGTTCCTGCAGGGAGTTTGCCACATAGTCCCACCTTACAAGCGTCCGCTAGAACCCTGGGATCTTAACAGAGTGCTGACGGCTCTCCAGAAGCCACCTTTCGAGCCGATGCGGGATGTCTCTCTATCTCGCCTTTCGCAGAAGGTGGCCTTCCTAGTGGCAGTCACATCACTTCGGAGAGTGTCCGAGCTAGCAGCGCTGTCATGCAAAGCCCCCTTCCTGGTGTTTCACCAGGATAAGGTGGTTCTGCGTCCGGTCCCGGAATTTCTCCCTAAGGTGGTATCCCCGTTTCATCTCAATCAGGATATCGCCTTACCTTCTTTTTGCCCTCATCCAGTTCACCAATGTGAAAAGGATTTGCACTTGTTAGATCTTGTGAGAGCACTCAGGCTCTACATTTCACGCACGGCGCCCTTGCGCCGTTCTGAGGCGCTCTTTGTCCTTGTCGCTGGACAGCGTAAGGGGTCGCAAGCTTCCAAGTCAACCTTGGCTAGGTGGATCAAGGAACCGATTCTTGAAGCCTACCGTTCGTCTGGGCTTCCGATTCCTTCAGGGCTGAAAGCCCATTCTACCAGAGCCGTGGGTGCGTCCTGGGCATTGCGGCACCAGGCTACGGCTCAGCAGGTGTGTCAGGCAGCTACCTGGTCGAGTCTGCACACTTTTACAAAACACTATCAGGTGCATGCCTATGCTTCGGCAGACGCCAGCCTAGGTAGGCAAGTCCTTCAGGCGGCAGTGGCCCACCTGTAAGAAGGGACCGTTGTTTCGGCTCTTTTTTATCGAGGTATTCTTTTACCCACCCAGGGATTGCTTTTGGACATCCCAATTGTCTGGGTCTCCCAATGGAGCGACAAAGAAGAAGGGAATTTTGTTTACTTACCGTAAATTCCTTTTCTTCTAGCTCCTATTGGGAGACCCAGCTCCCGCCCCTGTTCCCTTCGGGCTGTTGTTCTTTTGTGTACACATGTTGTTCATGTTCAATTGTTCTTTGGTTCATGGTTTCAGTTCTCCGAATATCCTTCGGATTGAATTTACCTTAGACCAATTTATAAGTTTCCTCCTTCCTGCTTTGGCACCAAAACTGATGGGCCCGTGATGCACGGGAGGGTGTATAGCAGAGGGGAGGGGTTACACTTTTTAAAGTGTAATAACTTTGTGTGGCCTCCGGAGGCAGAAGCTATACACCCAATTGTCTGGGTCTCCCAATAGGAGCTAGAAGAAAAGGAATTTACGGTAAGTAAACAAAATTCCCTTCTTTTCCCACCCATGGACTGCTTTAGGACGTCCCATGGTCCTGTGTCCCCCAATGAGGCGTCAGAGAAAAACGGATTTTTGTGTACTCCCCGTAAAATCGTTTTCTCTTAGCCATCATTGGGGGACACAGCACCCACCCTGTTGTCCTGTTGGGCCTTGGTTCTCTCAGTACCTTATTTGGTTATGACTCTTTTTTTTTTTTTTTTTCTTTTTTTTTTTTCCTCATGTTCCTCTGTTGAGAGAAGTTTTTACTGTTTTTTTTTTTTTCTCCTACTGCTTGTGTACTAAAACTGAGGCTGCCTGGCCCGGCCAGGGGATGTATACTGCAGAGGAGGTGCTATGCTTTTGCATCTACTTAGTGTCCTCCTACGGATAGGCAGCATAACACCCATGGTCCTGTGTCCCCCAATGATGGCTAAGAGAAAACTATTTTACGGTGAGTACACAAAAATCCATTTTTTCCTATGATCATGGGATTATCCGACACACGCTGGTAGTATTGCTGCAAGATAAAATAGGAATTTTTATCGTGTGTGTGTGTGTATATAGAGTGTACACATGTAATAAGAGTTTTACACTCATATTTGCTCTTCTAGTAAATAATGGTCAAAAGGACCAAATCTAAACCAAAATTATCATGTTGCACTGAATCCACAATATATTAGTGACTGCAGAGTTGAAATAAACATTTTTGGTTTGTTATATTCTCTCTCTCTTGTGGAGAGAATACCAATCAATATATCTAGCCCTTTTTTGTTTCGTTTTTTTTTTTAAGCCCATATGGATGTTATCAGTTTTCACTGGGGGCGTGTACTTCTTCCCCTGTATGATGCTAGCCAATCATAAGCTGGCAGGAACACTCATGTGCAAGAAGAACCCACCCCCATCCTAGCTTAGAACTGATTTCTTATTGTGTGAGATGTAATGATCCAGCCCTGATCTCCTGGTCTGACCTCCTGCATGAGTCTGTGTGGGAATAGGGGCAGTACAGCTGAATTTGTCACTTTACAAACCCTTCTATCCGTTCTGGTGATTATGGAGTGTGTCAGTAATCACACTTATGTCTGCTGTGCTAATGTAACTTGTACTTACTTTACAATGAGATTCGGGCTGTAGTTACATCTTACACAGGAGTAACCTGCCTGATCTGGACTACTCCTATGTGAGATGTAATGACATGTCTACCCCTCACTTCTGCGCAGTTACAAGTTCAGCACAACAGACATAAGTATGATTGACACCTTTTTGAGCTCTCATCTCAGGACAGAGGGAGGGGTGGTATAGGAGAGCCCACACTTCTGTGAGAGTTTGTAATATAACACAGCTAAACTCCGCTGTGCTGCTTCTCTTCCCACACTGACTCATGCAGGAGGTCAGACCAGGAGATCAGGGCTGGATCATTACATCTCACACAATGAGAAATCTGCTTTACACTATAATGGGGGCGTGTTCTTCTTTCCTTGGGAGTGAAGCTGCCAGCTCATGATTGGTCATCATCATACAGGGAGAAGAAGAACACGCCCCCACTGAAAACTCTCTGATAAAACCCACCTGGACTTAACAAAAGTTAACTCATTAGGCGCCTAAACTTTGATTGTGAATACCTACACAATGGAAAGACGAAATTTCAGGAAAAAAATGTTATTCCACTTCGCAACAGCTAATACATCATGTGTTCATTTCAACATGAAAGAATTGGTGAGGGGTCCTCTAGAGCACCTGTCCTAACAGTATGCTGGGATCCTGCTCTCTGGGGCATAAGAAATGAATGACTTAATCATAAAAAAAGACTTAATCTGTTTCTATATAAGAAGCCTAGTTTCCATCAGGAACAAGACATCATAACTTTTCTTTCTGCCTCTCCAGGAAGATGCATGAAGTTCTTGGCCCTGGTCGTCCTCATCCTTCTTGTTGGCGCTGCAGCTGTCTTCTACCTGCTTCCAGACTCCTTCCATCAGATTGCCGGTCAGATGAAGTTTATAAGGGAACCACCACAAAGCAAGAAGGATCTCAAGGATGAGTTTGTGAAGCTCGCCAGCAATTTCTCCAACCAATCTGAGGAGACGTGGAGAAGAAGTAGAATCATTTTGGAACGTCACCTGCAAATGTGGAAGGAGAACACGGAGCCCGCTATAATCCTGCTGACCGGTGCCCGGGATGCAGAGGAGACGCTGCTCTGTCTGGCCACCCGCTTAGCAGATGCCTATTCCTCCCCCCTTAAAGGCAGCTACACGGTGATCACTGGATCAGACTGGGCATCTGGAAGCGATGAAGAGGTTAAAGAACGCATTGATGAGCGACTCAGTGAAGGTTTCCAAGCCACGTCCCGGGCAGCGGTGCTGCATCGTCTGGAGCTTCTGCCCGCCGGGTCCCTGCTGATCCTCTACAAATATTGTGACCACGAATCGGCCATGTTTAAAGACGTGGCGCTGCTGCTCACGGTGCTCTTGGATGATCAAACTCTGGACAAGAACATTTCACTTAGGAGTCTGGAAGACAAGGTGAGATCGTATTTAATCCAAACATTAATCAGCGTTGGCGCCAAGGCCTCTCACGATGGGATGGACGAGGACAAGTTTAGCGGAGTCTGGAGCCGCATCTCCCATGTAGTCCTTCCCGTGTTCCCTGAAAATAATATTATGGAGAAATGCCCAAAGAATCAGAACTAAAGCACACAGTAAGGGAGGTGAAGGGGCAGCTTTTGATGTCCGGCCCGGATGCACGGCCGCCATCACCCACTGCAGTGTCCTGTGGATACAAGAAAATCAGATATGGGTTGTTATATGGTGGAAACGCCATCTGTAAGAGACATCGTACCATGTGTATGAGATAAAGGGTATCACCAGCATCCACCGGACAACCCCATCTGTAAGCGACATTGTACCATGTGTATGAGATAAAGGGTATCACCAGCATCCACAGGACAATGCCATTAAAACAAATAATTGGAATCCCTTCAATCACACATCTCAAATGAAGACTTAAAAGGTTTTTCGGACCCGTCTGGACAGATGCTGATGTCAGCAAATTAAAGAGAAGGCTATTTACCTACATGAAGGGGGTACTTCTGCTTTCTGTTTGTCCTTTGTTTTTTGTTTTGGGTGGGGGGTTACTTCTGTTCCCTCTCTCTTTGTTGACTTTGTTTTGCTTGGAAAGTGAAATGTTTGCTGGGACCACTCCTAGCAGATATAATAACGTGTGTTCCGTGTGATCATTTTATGTAATTTATGGTCCCGGCTCAGCGCTGAACCTAAAACACATCAGTGGTTTTCTGAATAAAGAAAGTTGCAAGACGCCTAAAATACAACATAAGTAAATCACGTATATCTGCCCATTTCATTCCCTCCGATCCTCCTATGCCGGACTGGCTGCAGCTGTCACGTCCTGTACACCCTCATGTGACCGCTGCATCCAATCACTGGCCTCAGCTGTCTATGTGCCGTATACCACTGAGGCCAGTGATTAGCTGCAGCCGGGAAGCAGAGTATGATGGCTGCAGCCAGTGTAAGCAGACAGAGGATTGGGAGCGCAGTGCTGGGACAAGTGGGATGACGTGGGTGAAATATGAGTTATTACAGCTGCATCGATCGCAGCCTGTGCGCAGCTTTTTAATCAGCTCTTGCATAACCTCACACGTTGCTTATTTGGTGTGTGGGGGGGGGGGTTAAAGAAAATGCACAAAATAATGAGATGAGATCTCAACAAGTCTTAACACATCGCTGCCGAAAAATA
>NC_134360.1:256556019-256581019 GCF_048569485.1 Anomaloglossus baeobatrachus
ATATTGTTCCATTTGTACACAGCCACAAACCTGCCACTGATTGTCCACAATTTCACTGCAGCCACAGATCTGCCACAGATCTGCCACAGATCTGCCACAGATCTGCCACAGATCTGCCACAGATCTGCCACAGATCTGCCACAGATCTGCCACAGATCTGCCACAGATTTATCTCTGTGTGTGACAGGGCTTTAAGAGTACTATGCCTTTAAACAATATTGGACAGCCCTTATGATGATGTCATTTCTTTGGAAGCTTCTGATAGGTTTATTGGCCACATCTGAGTTAATTACAGACACACCTGTGGATGTATTGTAATACACACCTGACACACACGGCTTCCTTGTGTAGCATCATGGGAAAGTCACAAGAAATCAGCCAAGATCTCAGGAGGAGAATTGTGGAGGGACTGGACAAACACTAACCTCTGATTGTCACACCCGGTCAGCGTAGGGGTAATTATACAAACACTATTTGCCCAACGGGCAACAAGAGGTACCCTAACTAAAGACCTAATCAAATAAACTTTATTAAATTATATAAAATGGACAAGGATTAAAATTGGCAAGTGGGAAGCCAATTCCGTATTAGATAAGTGCGGCCGCGGACCGACACTGCTCTGGAGGGACTGGAGACTTCACAAAATAGATGGCATCATCCGGAAAGAAGATTATGTGGTAATACTGAAACAATATCTCAAGACATCAGCCAGGAACTTACAGCTTGGGCGGAAATGCACCAGAATAAAGCTGCAGTTATTTTTCACTCAACAGATAGGCTACAATGGGTTCTTGTCTTGCCCATAGGCAGTGAACTGTACACAAGCACTTCAGAAGAGCAAAAAATACACTAAAACTTTGTATACATTATAAAGGTATATATTCTACTATCTGCATGTAGAGTCTTTGCTGCCAGGATTTTGGTGTCAATTGCTATAAAAAAAAGTTCCATGACCCCAAATGCAACCATTGAGCATCATGTACGGTTTTACTGCATGTATCTGTTATCCGGCTTCAAGTACAGCTCAGCTGTGCTGCGCTCTGCTGTACCTGCACAATAGAGTTGACACGATCCTTGTAGATACACAACAGAGCACAGTGGAGCTGTTCTTGATATTGGCTAACAGATAAATGCAGTCAAACTAAAAATGCATTAGTATAGATGCGCATAGTAGAAGATCATCGACCATCTTCATCAACTCTATACACGAGATAGGGGACACTCATCTTTCAGCACATTTCAGTTGTACAAAGCATATTCAGACACATCTGCAGTTCCCGCTGGATTGTTTATGTTCTTACTGGTCCTGTGAGTCCCAACACAACCCAACCTAATGCTACAGACCAATTTGTGACCGTCATTTTCTCTTTCCACAGCTCCCCATGTCTCATGTCCCCTCCCCATGGAGGAGGTAAGGGGGGTTTGCCGCTATGGCCAGAGTAGAGCCTTGTGCTCCCAGACTCTTTAGGATCCATGTCTCTTCTCATAGAGGAGTTGGTAAAATAGTGGCAGAGTAAGTAGAGCCTTGTGCTCTCAGACGCTTGGAGAGACTCTGCCCGAGAAAGCTAACTTTGCTCACTTAGCAGTCCTTCCTGACCTTTTAGGCTTGGGGCCTTGCTGCTAAAATCCCGTCCGCCGGATCCTCTTGTCTGGGGCCACTCCGTTTGAAGGCCAGTCTCTAGCCTTGTCTCACGTTCTATGTCTCAGTCAACACTTTGGGATCACAATATATCAACTGTGGTCTCCTCTCTCCTTCTTCTGCCACAAGTCACCCACCGCATGCAGCCTTGACAACCTACAAACTATATGTCCACATCTTTCACACACTGGGTCTTTAATAGCTTTCTAGAAGGAACCATCTCTTTCCCTATGAGCTAATCCCTCCCATTCTGGGCTAGTTCCAACACTTAACTATTTTTTACCCTATAGTCTGGCAACTACATATAAAAGTGCTATGCAATATACATTAAAACATTATGTATACCCTTGCTGTACATTACACAGGACCACATTACAATATATCACATTACTATCACAGTTGACATATCTCATGATTTTCAGTAGACGCAGAACACAATTCACATCCTACTACATGACAATACAACAATGGGATTGGTGTAATCAGGGAAAAGAACGCAACAGAAATCAGTCCATCTCCCTACAATGCGATCAGTTCTGCTGTGACTCCATAATGGTTATATTAAACTCTATTGTGGAAGCAGAACAGAGCACTGCATAGTTGAACTGTGCTTGATGTTAGCTAAAAGATAAATGCAGTAAAACCACAAATACAGTTGTATAGATGCATATAGCAAAAGATCAAATAAGGAGATTTTATCTTCTACTATATGCTTCTAATTTTGTGGTTTTAAATTATTCATATTTTGGCTGGCATCAAGTACATCTCAGCTATGGTGCGCTTCACTTAGCTGTCCCTTTACAATAAAGTTTGAAATAACCAATATAGAGGAACGGCAGAGCGGATTTCAGCACAGCTGAGATGTGTTTGATGTCAGCTAAAAATACAATATCCGCTCTATAGATACAGATAACAGAGGATCAAATGGTAGTAAATTGTAGTTTGTAATAGTGTTCAGAAACAGGGTAAATAATATGACAAATAGTGTTCAGAAACAGGGTACTTAGACATTAACTTGGGGATACGCTCATCAGTAGTGGAGGCACAGGGGAGATCAGCGCAGGGAGATCATTGACAGCAGAACCGAGAAGCACATGCGGCGTCTACCTGTGTATGCTTGATAGATTGATTTGGAAATACTGGAGGGGCATTATTTGGAGGGCGATATTTCCAAAATAGGACAGATGTATTGGCATATGTTACTAAATATATATCCATTACACCACATAATCATTTTGGGAGTAACCCTTTAATATTCCTATTCTAGCCTTCCCTTTACTCCCACAGTTCTATTTCATCTTTCTTTTTCCTTTGCTCACTAATAGAATTGTGTTACTGCAGAGATCTGAGGTTACGTATCCCCCAATCTGCGCATCTTACATATCCCAAAGGACCAGAGTTGAAGGTTGCCATTGTTTGACCTTGAGGGAATTTTAACCATGAAATTGCCAGGGCCTGTAAACAGATGTAATATGTTATAAAGGGCTGTGTACAGTCATATACTATAATCTGTGTATATTATTTATAGACAATAAAAAGGATTACAAATAACATACATGTGTAGCACAAGTATCAGTTACACAAATGAGGATGACCTCCAATACCAGCATGACACACTGGGGGCAGCATAGTGACTGAGCGCGTATGTGCCTGTGCCCGTGCCTGCGTGTATGTGCCTGTGCCCGTGTCTGTGTGTGCGCGTATGTGCCTGTGTGTGTGCGCGTGCATGCAGAGGCGGGTAGTAATGTGGGGTCATATTGATTTGGGGACACGGTGGGAGTATCATACAGTGTGTGGGGGTAGTATTGTAGGGTTGTCATATTATTTTGGTATTTTGGGGACACTGGGTGCATCTTACTGTGTGTGGGAATGTACTATTGGGGGGTGACATATTGTAAGGGAATACACTCTGGGACATTATATTCTATGGGGGGTATGAAAATGGTATCATAGTGGTTGGGAATGCCATGGCTATGTGCCCACGTTGCTTCTTTATGTGCTTCTTTTCTGCAGCTAAAGCATGTTTTGTCAGGAAAAAATGCACATTTTTATTGCGTTTGCATATTTTTTCATATGTATTTTTTTCTTGCTTTTCTGTGCTTTTTTTTTAGTCATGTCGATTGCAGGCGTTCAGGCACTGTAGCCCCGCAATCGTCGCCGGGTCTCCAGCTGATGTTACAGCTAAAGACCCAGCTTTCACTGCCCAGAGTGGTGCCTGCACGGCTCCTGGCAGATCAACCCCCTAAATGCTGCAATCACAGCGTTCAGGAGGCAGGGACAAGAATCGCTTACCTTTCCCTGGCGATTGGGTTCCTATAAAGTGATCACAGGGATCCGATCGCTGCCATAGTAACCTTGGGTCATCACCATGATGACCCCGGGTTACTCAGCTAAGGAGAGCCTCACACACCATGCTGTATGCTGTATGCACGGTGTGATGCAAAGTGCTGCACTATAATCCAATTTAGTGATAAAGCATTGCAGGGGATTATAGAAACGCAGAAAATAAATGCAGAAACCACTGACATGCTGCTTTGTTTTTTCTGCAACAAAATCTGCAAGGAAAAAAGAAGCAGCGTGTGCAGTGAGTCACAACTCTCAGACTTTGCTGGGATGCTTTTTCCTGGCGTTTATTGATTAAAATAAGCAAGAAAAATGCAAAAAAATGCCACGTGCACATAGTCGAACAGACGTCAGAAGGGGCAATATTTTTGCATGTTTGTTTCAATACATCTCTCTCCCTGTCTTTAAATGTTGGGAGGTTTAACCTTCTATGACTTTTCTTATGAGCCATGAGCTCTCTGAATAATTTTTGTTTTCAGGGGCAGGTAGTTGGGCCACTTAGGACTTTTGCTTTGAGATCTCATCCTTTCTATATGTAAATGTGCCGCCCCTGTGCCAGAAGCCGGGCTGCTCGGATCCGGATCCGCGGTGGCTCGAGGGGTCTCCGGACCCGGGGGTCGTGCGGCAACTCAAATGAAGGGGGTATTTACAGGGGATTGTGTTAAAGTTCGTGACGCCACCCGTGGTATGTGGTAACATGGAGTACCACCGCTGCAGTTGGGAGTACCCGGGGGTGATGGAGTGGGGCAGCCAGGTGTTAGAACCCTCCACGGGTAGGGGGAATGCCCCAGGACTCGGTGATGGTGTCTGGGGAGTGCCGTTGGGTGCAAAGGGGGTCACTTTCGTACTCACACAGTCCAGTAAACTGACACCGACAATTGATAAGCCAAAGTTCTGGATACCGCTGCCGCTGAGGGGAGCTAGTTCGGGTCCCGTCCCCGATGGTGCTGCCTGGTGATCCGTGACCTTCCTCCTGGCACTAAGTTCACTTCTCTTTTGGTCCCGGTAGTGTGAAACTTACCGGGTCCCGCTCCCCACTATGGCTAACTGTGGGAGCTTGCTCTCAGAGTTCACGCTTGGGATTTTCTGGACCGGTTTTGTGGAAAGTCCTATCCCCCTCGTTGCTCTAGTACCCCGATTTTGGAGCGGGTGGAGAGCAGATCTTGAAGGCTCCGTTCTCGTCGGGTAAATCGTCAGGTTGCCTGAAGCTAGTCCCTGACCTAGGGTCCACGTACCCCGTCATGCCCTGGTCCCAGCCCGGTGATGGTACAAGGCCGCCACCTGCCCTCGACAGTTCCGTGCCCCTTGTCATGATCCCCTGCGACTGGGGTCCAGCTCCTACCAGGTCCAGACCATCGTCCTAGGTGTCTCCAAGGAGCCTGGCTCCTGACCTCCTTTCTCCTTCACTTCCAACACTCAACTCTCCACTGACTGACACTTACGACCTCCCCTTACCAACCCCCCAAGTGGGTGAGCCTATTCCACTCAGGCCGTCCACTGGTGTGTCTGGTGGGTGTGGTGCAGAGTGTACCTTAAGACTTTAATCAGCTGATGTAGGCAACATCATGTAGTTGGGGACCCACAACCAAGGAGAAGGCGGATATTGCACAGGAGGGCAGATTGTGCAATACCCTGTGACGACCTGATAGTCCAAGGGCGTCACATAAACCTTGCCAGACTTAAACCATGGATAAGAAATATAAGCCCCAAATTCACCATTGCTTTTACGCCTGTGTTTTGTTTAATTTTGTGCCAGTATTTGTTTGCACCCAATTAATTATTGTATTTGCACCTTTTTGGAAGTCTATTGTATCTGTGCTCGCCTGTTTTTTTGCTTTTTTTTTCCCGCTTTGTGTAGTTTAGTGATTACAGATGTTTTCGGCTTTTTAAAAAGTCACAAAATTTGGCACAACTGTACTTCAGTCACTCTTGGCTCAGTTTTATGCAGGTTTCCCAAAAAGTTGTATCTTTTTCAGTGTATCTAAAAAGATGCAATTTTTTGCTCTACAAGTAACAAATATGGTTAACCCTTTCACACATACACCCTCCCCGCCCCCCCACCACCTTCACCTCTCCCCCACCACCTCCCTCTCTCCCCCACCGCCTCCCTCTCTCCCCCACTACCTCACCCACCTTCCTTCCACTGCGATTTTCTGTTTTTCATTTTCATTTTTTCTTCCCTGACTTCTAAAAGCCATAAGTTTATAATTTCTTCTTCACTATAGCCATATGATTGATTGTGTTTTGCGGGACGAGTTGCACTTTTGAACGACACCATTCATTCTGCCCCATATTGTATTGGAAAACAGGAAAAAATTCCAAGTGCGATACAATTGCAAAAAAAGTGCAATTCCACAATTGCGTTTTGGGTTTTTTAGTTATTATATTCACTATATGGTAAAACTAACCTGGCATTAAGATTCCCCGGGTCAGTACGAGTTTGTAGATACCAAACATGTATAGTTTTCTTTTTATTTAAGTGGTGAAAAAAAATTCAGGAATTAGTCAAAGAAAGAATTGCACTTTTGTCCCCATTTTCCAAGAACCGTATTGTTCTCATTTTTCAGGATCTGGGGCTCAATGATGGTTTATTTTTTGTGTCTTGAGCGGACATTTTTAATTACACCATTTTTGGGTAGATGCGATGTTTTGATCGCCTGTTACTGTATTTTATTGCAATTTTGCGGCAACCAAAAAAACCCATAATTCTGGCAGTTAGATTTTTTTTTCTCACTCTGCCCTTTACTGATCACATTAATTTATTTTATATTTTGATAGAGCGGGCATTTTTTAAAGTGACAATATCAAATATGTGTATTTGTATTTTTTGTTTTATTTTCAATGGGGCTATAATAATATAGAAAAGCGTTTTCAAGTTGCCTTTTCCTCTGTTCGCAATGTAATTAAGAAATGGCAGTTACCAGGAATAGTGGAGGCCAAGATAAGGTCTGGAAGACCAAGCTAAATTTCTGTGAGAGCTGCTCGTAGGATTGCTAGAAGGCAAATCAGAACCCCTGCTTGACTGCAAAAGACCTTCAGCAAGATTTAGCAGACTGTGTGTGGTACATTGTTTTACTGTCCAAAGACAGCTTCACATATTGGGCCTTCATGGAAGAGTCATCAGAAGAAAACCTCTCCTGCATCCTCACCATAAAATTCAGAGTTAGATGTATGCAAAAAAACATCTAAACAAGCCTGAGGTATTTTGGAAACAAGTCCTGTGGACTGATGAGGTTAAAATTGAACTCTGGTACGACAATGATCAAAAGGTATGTGTGGAGAAAAAAAGGGCACAGAATTTCATGAAAAGATCATCTCGCCAACCATTAAGCATTGGGGGGGATCAATCATGCTTTGGGGTTGTGTTGCAGCTAATGGCACAGGGAACATTTCATGGGTTGAGGGAAAAATGGATTCAATGAAATTTCAACAAATTCTTGATTCAAACATAACACCATCTGTAAAAAAGCTGAAGTTCAAAAAAGGAGAAAAGAGGATGACTTTACAAATAGATAACGATCCTAAACACGAGTCAAAATCCACAATAGATAACCTCAAAGGGTGCAAGCTGAAGGTTTTACAATGGCCCTCAAAGTCCCCTGATCTGAACATCATTGCAAATTGGTGGCTAAACCTCAAAAGAGCGGTGCAAGCTAGATGAGGCAGGAATCTAACAGAAGACTTTGCTAAGAAAAAAAAAGGATGAAAATCTCTCAAACAAGATTTGAAATACTCTTGGCTGCTACAAAAAGCATTTACAAGCTGTGGTACTCGCCAAAGGGGTCGCTACTAACCATCAAGATTTCTCACGAGCTGCGCCTATGCTCTGGAACACACTACCAAGAACAATCCGATTAATTCCCTACATCAACACATTTAAGCGGGCCCTAAAAACGCATTTCTTTAGACCGGCCTATCACCTCACTGCCCCGATCTAATCTAGTCCCTTTCTGCTCTTCATAAAATTTACTTCCAATTCTTGTCCCCTGGATCTTCTGGTTCCTTCCTCTCCATGTACAGTACTTTTTTACACTCTGTACCTGTATAAATTCTGGCTGGTGACCGTTCCACGCAGCTGGTTTTGAATCCCCTCGATGGGTGGACCATATATAACAGCTTTTCTTCCCCCCAATCACCTTTTGTGCCCCCCTATTTCCTCATAGACTGTAGTTACGAGCTCGGCCCTCACTCCTCCTGGTATCTTAATGTTATTTTGTATTGTCTCATATTGTCTGTACATGTCCCCTCTGAATTGTAAAGCGCTGCGGAATATGTTGGTGCTATAGAAATAAAACCTATTATTATTATTATTATTATTTTGCACGGTGCCCAAACTTTTGTATTGGCCCATTTACCTTTTTTGTTAGTTTTAAAATGTAAAAGATGAAAATATTTTAGTTTTACTTTTTTTTGCCTAAAACTAAGGCATAAGCCTTTTAGAGATCATTTCACAGAGAAAAAAAATATATATATTTTCTTTGAATAAAGACTTCCTCACACTATCCCTTGTTCACCAATTTATTTAAAAAAAAAAAAAACCCAAAGCATGAAGATCCGACATAATTCACTGCGTAGCGGGTCCCACACAATCCCCCGAATCCATGGTCCAACCTATGCAGCCAAATTCAAAGAAAGAACGAGACTCCATAGAGACTACGGGTCGGCACCAGATGTCAGTATCCTCGCTCGTGAGAAATTCGGTGACAGGCGCTGACCAGGAGGGAGCCCAGAGGTCACTTCTGGTCAGCGCCAGACCCGGAAATTCTCATGCGTTGTGACGTCAGTAACGCAGTGAAGTCACAGCATGTCAGAAGTTGTGGATCTGGTGTTGACCGCTTGTGACTTCTGGAGTCACTGCCAGTCAGCGCTAGACCCCAAATTTCTCACGAGCGAGGATAATGACATCTGGCGCTGTCCTGGAGTAACCTATGGAGACTTGTTCTCTAAACCAGGCTGCATAGGTTGGAGTATGGATTTGAGGGACGTTGCGGGACCACTACAGAATGGATTACATCGGAGCTTCATGTTTTTATTAGGTTTATTTGCTTGCTAATATATTGGTGAACAAGGGATAATGTGTGCAAGTCTGTATTCAAATAACCTATGTTCCTGTGTGTGCTTCTAACTTTACACTTGCTAGGTTAGGAATGGGGGGGTCCAATATACACGACTCCATTACTAACCCTGGGGCTTGATGTCAGCTGACAATCCACAGCTGACATTAACCCAAAAAAGTATTACCACGATTGCCACCAAATCAGGGCAATCAGCAAGAGCTGGGGCAAAGTACTAGAATTGACAGGGGTGATTACAGAGACGCTGACACGGGCATCAGGGTGGGCATCACATGTGCACACTTCCCTGATTCAGGTAATACATTCCTATATTCCTTATACATTGACTATGCATGCATTCCACCCAATAGCCATGTTGCAGTTAACTTTTTCTATATAGCACCAGGCTTAAATCATATGCTAGTTTTGTTCTGCGCAACTACAATGGTCACTGTTTGCACTTTACAATTTTACAAGTTCTGGCTGGAAGTCAGAAGTTACATCACAATCTTTCAGTGCAAGTCTATGAGAGCCAGAACGAGACTCTCATAAACTTGTATTGAGTTATGACCTCCGGCGCCTCCATGAAACAGTATAGCTGCCGGCAGGTCACAAATCGCGGAGAACGACCTGAGTGACAATGATAGAAGGTGAAGATGCCAGAAGGTGAGGATAAGACGGGAGCAGGGGACTTGGATTTAAAGCACCACTCCAACAGTGAAATAAACAAAATAATATAAAATAAAATGCTGGAGTGGTGCTTTAAGGACTCTCTTCCACCTGCGATTTTCATATGCGAGTGCAATCCGATAAAAAAAAAAAAAAAAAAAAAAATCGGATTGCACTCGCAGCAGTGTTAATCAATGAGGCAGTTTCCTCTTTCCTGTTATTTCTCGACACGAATTATGCTCTTGGTGCAATCACAGCATGCTGCGTTTGTCAGTGAGTCTCGGCTCATGCACCCCCATACAAGTCTATGGGAGCATGTGAAACATCGCACTGCACTCGCATGTCATCTGACTGCAGTGCGATATACGGCAGAGACAGGCAGCGGAGGAGATGGTGAGAAAGTGCTCCCTCCATTTTCTCCACAGCTGTGATGCGATCGCAAGATCACAACACAGTCGCATGACCCTCGGCTGACGCCCGCAGCAGAGAGTCATTAGCATATCGCTTCTGATGCTCTCGCAGGAAGCTGTACGCAAGTGGAAAAGAACCCTAACCTGTAGAATAAAAACTCTTTGGACACATGCACACATTGAGTATTTGGTGAGTTTTTTACCTCAGTATTTGTAGCCAAAACCAGCCGTGGAACAATCAGAGGAAAAGTGTAATAGAAACACGGGCGCCACTGCTGCATTTTGTACCCACTCCTGGTTTTGGCTACAAAGACTGAGGTAAAAGCTCACCAAATACTCACCGTGTACACGTGGTCTTACAGATACTGAGGTAAAAGCTCACCAAATTCTCAATGTGTGCACGAAGCCTTAGGCCTCCAACACACTCACGTGAAAATCACGCACGTGCCGCGAGACACTTACTTACCCTGCGTGTTGCGTGTGGTAAGTACGTGTCTCAGGTACGTGCGGGCCACGTGTGTTCTCCGTGTGCTATCCGCGATAGCACACGGAGAGCCGGGAATTTGCATACTCACGAGGTCCGCGCTGCTGTCCGGGGTTCTGATCTTCGGCTCCAGCCCCGCCCACTCCCCGCTGACGCTGCTTCCGGCTGAGCGGCGGGGAGGAGATTAGCGCCCGTGACAGCTCGCCCACCTCCTTAACACGCTCATAACGATCGGCGGCCGGCAGGAACATTTAGCAGCGGAAGATTCTGCAGGTAATAAGGAGGGGAGTATGTGTTTTTTTTATTTTTGAATTAATGACACGTGTTCTCTGGCGCGTGTCACATGGAACCGCATCCACACTACATCCGTGTGGTACGGGTGCGGGTCGTGTGACACCCGTGCTGCCGGAGAATACGTGGACATGTCAGCATGAAAAAATCACGGACGCACGTAAGTACGGAACGGACACACGTTCCGTTCCAAAATACTTACGTGTGTCCAAACAATATTGAAAACATAGGTCCACGTGTCTCCGTGCCGCCGGTACATGAAAAAACTGCCAAACACGTACCGGCAGCACGGATGTGTGTCGCAGGCCTTACAGATACGGAGGTAAAAAACTTACCAAATACTAAATGTGTGCACGTTGCCTTACAGATACTGAGGTAAAAACTCAACAAATACTGACTGTGTGCACGTGGCCTAAGGGCGGCTTTGCAGGTTGCAACATCGCACATACGATGTCGGTGGAGTCAAATCGAAACTGACGCACATCCGGCGTCACTTTCGAGATCGTAGTGTGTAAATGCTAGATGATCCAATTAACGAGCGCAAAAGCGTCGTTATCGTATCATCGTTGCAGGCTCCGACTTTTTCATAATTATGCTGCAGCGACAGGTACGATGTAGTTCCTCGCTCCTACGGCTGCACACATCGCTGTGTATAACTCCGCAGGAGCGAGGAACATCAGCTTACCTGCCGCCGCCGGCTATGCAGAAGGAAGGAAGGAGGTGGGCGGGATGTTTACATCCTGCTCATCTCCGCCCCTCCGCCGCTATTGGCCGCCTGCCATGTGACGTCGCTATGACACCGCACGACCCGCCCCCTTAGGAAGGAGGCGGGTCGCCGGCCAGAGGGACGGTCGCAGGACAGGTGAGTGCATGTGAAGCTGGTGTAGCGATAATTTTCGCTACGCCAGCTATCACAAGATATCGTACCTGCAACGGGGGTGGGGACTATCGCGTGCAACATCGCAGCATCGGCTTGCGATGTCGCAACGTGCAAAGCCCACCTAAGGCTGCTCGCCCACCACCAGCTTTTGGTGAGTTTTTGAAGTTGCAGACTTATTATGCAAGGGCCGTTTCACATCACCGGTATTTTGTCGGAAGCCGAATCCGTCACAAATGGAGTACAGTTACATTAATTTACAATGGAAGCGCAACACCATGCGGACACATGCGGTTGTGTATGAAGCATGTGTCCGCATTGTAATTGAATGTAACTGTACTGCATTTGTGACGGATCCGGCTTCCGGCAAAATACCGGAGATGTGAAGCGGTCCTAATTTAGGAGACTTCAGTTTTTTTACATACATTTTATCACGTTTTTGCGTTTTTTCTCTCTTGTTGATGTGTCATGTTTTAAATAAATATTTTGGTTTTTGATTTATCAAAACTTTATTGACACAGTCATGTGCGGAATACATGAGTTTTTGATGCATTTCTGCTACGGAAACACTCAACATATGTGCCTTTTATACCTGAGGATTTTCTGCATCTAATGCAAGTCTGTGAGAAAACTGCACAGAAAACTCAGCGAAACTCCCGAGAGAAATTAACATTTTGTGGATTTATTTGAAACACGCTGAGTAAAAATAATAATATATACAGTATATACACTGGGTATGAGATTTCATGCAGTGGAAATATAAGTGGGCTCTGACAAAAAAAACACCCTCACTCTCATTTTTTTTTTCAGTCAGGGGGGTCTCGAAGCTACTAAATAGTAAAAACACTACAAAAGTTTCGCAATACTTAGGCTTGCTTCACATCACCGGTGTTTTGCCAAAAAGCCGTGTCCAGCACAAATGCGTTTCAGCTCCATTCATTTCCTATGGAATTGCGGCAAGATGCAGTCGCGTGCAACCGCATGTGACCGCATCTTGCCGCAATTCCATTGTAAATGAATGGAGCTGAAACGCATTTGTGCCGGATACGGTTTTCTGGCAAAATACCACTGATGTGAAGCAAGCCTAAGGCTATGAGCCCACAGGACAATGTACCCGCGGATTTTGCCGCAGGTTTACCGCAGCTGCTCCCCGGAATCCGCAGTTATCCATTGCTGCGGGATTTGAGCGTTTTTGTTGTGGTAAACCTGTGGGACAAGTGCGGAAATACCTGCGGAAGTCCCGGCCTCTATCTTCATAGTGGGAGGGCAGGATTTCCGCAGGTATTTCCGCATTATTTATTGACATGCAGTTACGTGCGGCTGTGGGAAATCCGCAGCATATTCCGCAGCATTAATACAGCACTCCCCATGTCCCATAGGATAACATGGGGAGTGTCTGTGCTTGCGTGAATCTGCGTATTTATCTGGAAAATCCAGATAAATCCGCGGGTTTTCAGCGGCAAAATCCACGGGTACGTTGTCCCATGGGCACATAGGCTAGTTTCACACATCCGGCTTTTCGCCGGAATTGGCGCACGCCAGTACAGTGTATACAGTACAATTGCAGCGCGACAAGTGCTGGTCACATGCGGTCATGTGACCAGAGCATGTGACCCAGAAGTTGCGGCGCTGCCATTGTACTGTATACACTGTACTGGTGTGCGCCGAATCCGGCAAAAAGCCGGATGTGTGAAACCGGCCTTAAAAAGGTTGTCCAGTACTTTTACATTGATGGCCTTTCCTTAGAGTAGGTCATCAATGTCTGATTACAAAACATACAGCTGCACACTAAAATGCTAACAATGAAAAAGTGAACTTTTTTTTCCAAATATTCCTACAGTAGTAATGCACATTTTCATTTAGAGTGCAGCTGTATGTGTTTTGTAGTTATGTGTTTTCAGCTAGCACTTGTTCACACCTATTGGATGTGCGGGTCAGTCTTTTGGTATATTTATAGTGCATCTCTTTGTGACTGAGCACTCCACCCTGTAACCAGTGTTCATTCCCCTTTATAGCGGGAGTCTAGCTGCCCAGACAAGGAGGTTTTAACCCAGATAGCGGCATTTTACCCAGACATGGAGGTTTTCTAACCAGATAGTGGCATTTCAAGTGATGTTTCCGATATACAGAAATTACCTTGCCATTGGTTATCGGGCTTACATGCATTGGCCGATACATATGCTGAATATCTCTTTTTTCAAATATTCCTATAGCAGTAATAAAAAAATTGTTTAAAAGAACTGAGAGTCCTCAGTGGTTGATACCTTTTAATGGCTAACTGAAAAGATGGTAATAATTGCAAGCTTTCGAGACTACTCAGGTCTCTTCATCAGGCATGATGATCCATGCCTGATGAAGAGACCTGAGTAGTCTCGAAAGCTTGCAATTATTACCATCTTTTCAGTTAGCCATTAAAAGGTATCAACCACTGAGGACTCTCAGTTCTTTTAAACAATTTTTTTATCTCTACTGGCTAACACGGTACAAAGATATATTTTACTTGTATAGCAGTAATGCAATTCCAGAGTTCCCTTATTCATTTTTAGTAAGGTGATTCCCTGCAGGGTATATAATAAAAATTAAAAAAAACACGGCGCCAATCTCAGCGCGTTATCAAAGTGGCTCTCTGGTGCCCTTTTTACTGAAGTTTTATGCACTCACCTTTTGCCACAAAACTTCAAGCATATATGACTTTTCCAAAATCTCCTTATCCGGGTCTGCTGCTTGCCTTTAATTGATCCTGTGCTCGTATGAACGGGCACAGAAATAGAGCAAAAAATGTTTTTTTAAAACATAGTTTATTAAGACATATACTACTCAAGCATGATAAGAATTTTAATATAAGGGTGACACCTCTAGAACGGATACCTATGGAAACGATCAATAGAAATTCTTCAATCGCAAAGAAACATATTGGATTTACCGCCTTCAAACGTTGCATCCCAATGGCCTTAATGATATTGTGGAAAGAATATAGTATACATCCCTGTCTGAATATAAGGGAAAAAAGGAAAGAAAAAAAAAAGTTTGTTTGTTTAAAGAATTATTTATTTATTTTTGTACTACCTTTTATTTGATAAATCTTATTGATAGTAATTTTATTGATAAATGCTCAGTGCTTTTAGTTTTATGATTTTTTTAAGTGATTTGTTGTTTGTGGATTTGTTTTTAATGAACCACTAGAGTTGAAGTGAACTAAGAGACTGATTACACAGCTGCGGTTATATCCACACCCTTATTTGAACACCAGGGAAATTGTATTTATTTTTTTTATCTATAAAGTAGAGGGAGATGCATTTTTATTTAGATACCTGAGGAAGACTGTTGTTCCTGCCGAAACGCGTTGTATCCGTTTTTTTATTTCCGTATGTTTGAGTAATAAATTCCTTTTGTGGACTAGAGGTTTTAAAATCATTACTACGGGGAGCGCGGCCACTACAGAATTGGTTTACTTCATTTTTAACTTATTCATTGTTAGCATTTTAGTGTGCAGCTGTATAGGTTTTGTAGCTAGAATGTGTTTTTCAGGTAGCACCTGTTCACACCTGTTGGATGTGTGGGTCAGTCTTTTTGTATAATCAATGTCTGGTTGGCCAGGGTCTTACACCCTGCACGCCCGCCAATCAGCCGCGCTTGGTCCTGGCGGCAGCAGACAGCTGGAAGTGCTCAGTTCCAGAGCTGCTCCATCTTCTGATAGTGGCCACGGCCGATACTGCACATCCATCTCCCATTGATTAGAATGGGAGGCAGATGTGCAGTACCCGGCCACGACCACTATCAGAAGACGGTGCAGCTCTGGAACTGAGCACTTCCAGCTGTCTGCTGCCGCTGGGACCAAGCGCAGCTGATTGGCGGGTGTGCAGGGTGTCAGACCCTGGCCAACCAGACATTGATGACCTATCCTAAGGACAGGCAATCAATGTAAAAGTAATGGACAACCCCTTTAATTGTACTAACCTGGAGAATGATGGTGCCAGGTTACTCTTACCCCTGTAATGAACGTTACAAAAAGGAAATCCCCCCTCCCCCCCACACCTCCAAAAAAAAAAAAAAAAGTCAGAGCTGGATCAACAACAAAAATTGTTTTAACCCCTTAACGACCGCCGATACGCCTTTTAACGGCGACAAATTAGGGCACTTCTTCCGATCCGCCGCTTTTTAACGGCGGTCGGAAAAAAGGGTCTAGCGCCCCCCAGAGTCCGAAAATTTCCGGGGTCTCAGCTGCCGGTGGTAGCTGAGACCCTGGAGATCATGATTCTGGCTGTTTTTTCCGGTCCCCGCTCACCTGATGACCGATATACACCGTATACCGATGATCAGGTTACAGTAAATGACCGCGCCGGTAAAAAATCATTTATCTCCCATCTGGCATAAACAAACATGTCAGATGGGAGATAAATCTCATCCCCCGGTCCTCTGAGCGTGCCCCTCATATTCTAGAAGGTCCAGAGTCGACGTGGGACGTCCAAATGGATTACAGCAGGGACCCGATTTTTTTTTTCTTTTCAATAAATTGGCCAAAGAGGGAATGTTTTGGGGAGTGTTTTTTCAAATAAATTTTTTTTTTGTTGTCAATTTTTTTTTTTTTATTACTATCAATTAGTTATGTCTGGTATTAAATAGACGCCGTGACATAACTAATTGCTGGGCTTGATTCCAGGTGACATTACACACCTGGTATCAACCCCATTTATTACCCCGTTTGCCACCGCATCAGGGCAACGGGATGAGTTGGGGCGAAGCACCAGGATTGGCGCATCTAATGGATGCGCCACTTCTGGAGCGGCTGCGGCCTGCTATTTTTAGGCTGGGAAGAGTCCAATAACCATGGCTCTTCCCACCCTGAGAATACCAGACCCCAGCTGTCAGCTTCACCTTGGCTGGTGATCTAATTTGGGGGGACCCTATGTTTGTTTGTTTTTTTTAATTATTTATTTATAAATAATTAAAAAAAAAAAACAGCTTGGGGAGCCCTCCAAATTGATCACCAGCCAAGGTGAAGCTGTCAGCTGTGGTTTGCAGGCTACAGCTGTCTGCTTTACCCTAGCTGGCTATCAAAAATAGGGGGGACCCCACGTCATTTATTTTAATTATTTTTTTTCTTTTTGGGCTAAATACAAGGCTAGGCACCCTTTAGTGCCACATGAAAGGCACTAAAGGGCGCCAGCTTAGAATATGCAGGGGGTGGGACGTTATATTGGTTTGACATCTATCCATTCATCCACTGTAGCATTTTAGGCTATGAGCCCACAATCAGGGTTTGCAGCGTTTTGGGCGCAGAGTGTTTTCCCTGCGTCCATAACGCTGCGTTGTGCAGTAGAAGCACAGTGAAAGGATTTTTGGAAATCCCATGCCTACTGTGCTTCTTTTCTCCGCAGCATAAACCGACCTGTGGCGTGGCTTCCTGAGCCTCAGCATGTCAATTTATGCTGCGGAGACAAGAGTGTTCTCTGCAGGTAGAATAGAGCTAAAGTCCACAGCAGCCTGAACCCAAATCGTGGGCATGGGCAGCTGCGTTCTCCCGTGGACAACACTCACATCTCTGCAGGAGGCTGGCACTGTGTAGTAGACGCCGTGTCGCTGGATCATGGCCACATAGCCTAACAGTGAGAAATTTGTTGCACAGCAACATTTTTGTGAAGTAGCTGTGGATTCAAAATGCTTACTATACTCCTGAATAAAATCCTTGAGGGGTCCAGTTTCCAAAATGGAGTCACTTGTGGGGGGTTTCTAATGTATAGGTACCCAAGAGGCCCTGCTAATGTGACATGGTGCGCGCAATTTATTTAAACTTTTCCAAAATTCAAATGGTGCTCCTTCCATTCCAAGCCCTCCCATTTATTCAAACAGAGGTTTTTGGCCACATATGGGGTATCCCTGCGCTCACAAGAAATTGGATAACAACCTGTGGGGTCCACGTTTTGTTGTTGCCTCTTGAAAAAGTGAGAACTGTGATGCTAAAGAAACATTTTTGTGAAAAAAAATGAACATTTTCAATATGGCAACCTAAGCTTATCAAATTCTGTGAAGTATTTGTGGATTCAAACTGCTCAATATACACCTAGATAAAAGCCTTGAGGTGTCTTGTTTCCAGAATGGGGTCACTTGTGGGGGACCTCCACTGTTTAGGCACTTTAGGGGCTTTCCAAATGCGACATAGCGTCCACTAATTATTCCAGCCAAATGTTCAGTCAAATGGCACTGTTTCCCTTCCGAGCCCTGCTGTGCACCCAAACTGTTGATTTCCACCACACATAAGGTATCAGCATACTCAGGAGAAATTGCACAATAAATTTTATGCTCCTTTTTTTCCTTTTACTCTTGTTAAAAAAAAAAAAGCTATGTGGTTGAAGTAACAATTTTGTGGTAAAAATGTATTTTTTTTATTTTCACAGCTCAACATTATAAACGTCTGTGAAGCACCTGAGGGTTCAGGGTACTCACCAAACATCTAGATAAATTCCTTGAGGGGTCTATTTTCCAGAATGGGGTCACTTGTGGGGAACCTCCACTGCTTAGGCACCTCAGGGGCTCTCCTAATGCAACATGGTGTCCGCTATTGATTCCAGCCAATTTTGCAGTCAAATTGCACTCCTTCCCTTCCAAGACCTGCTGTGCACCCAAACAGTTGATTTCCACCACATATAAGATATCACCAAACTCAGGAGAAATTGCACAATAAATTTCATGGTGAATTTTTTCCTGTTACCCTTGTGAAAAAAAAGCTACCTGGTTGAAGTAACAATTTTGTGCTAAAATTTTATTTTTTTATTTTCATGGCTCAACGTTATAAACTTCTGTGAAGCACCTGGGGGTTCAGGGTACTCACCAAACATCTAGATAAATTCCTTGAGAGGCCTAGTTTCCAATAGGGGGTCACTTGTGGTGTTTTTTTGCTGTTTACGTACCTTAGGGGTCCTCCAAATGCGACATGGTGCCGCAATCTTTTTCAGCCAAATTTCCTTTCCAAATTTCAAATATTGCTCCTTTCGTTCCAAGCCCTCCCATTTGTCCATACAAAGGTTTCAGACCACATGTGAGGTATCACCGCGCTCATAAAAAAGTGGGTAACAAACATTTAGGTCAAATTTTTGGAATTATCTCTTGAAAAAGTGAGAGAATTGATGCTAAAGCAACATTTTTGAGAAAAAAATGACAATTTTCAATATGACAACGTAACGTTATCAAAATCTGTGAAGTACCTGTGGGTCCAAAATGCTCAGTATACCCCTCGATAGAAGCCTTAAGGGGTCTAGTTTCCAAAATGGGGTCACTTGAGGGGGTTTCCTGCTGTTTAGGTACCTTAGGGGATCTGTAAATGCAACATGGTGCCCGCAATCTGTTTTAGCCAACTTTGCTTTCCAAAATTCAAATATTGCTCCTTTCATTCCGAGCCCTCCCATTTACCCAAACAAAGGTTTCTGACCACACGTGGGGTATCAGTGCGTTCATAAGAAAGTGGGGAACAAAGTGTGAGGTCCAATTTTTGGTGTTACCTCTTGAAAAAGTAAGAAAATTAGTGCTAAAGCAACATTTTTAGGTAAAATGTTAATTTTTATTTTTTTTCATTCCACATTACTTTAGTTCCTGTGAAGCACCTAAAGGGTTAATAAACTTCTTGAATGTGGTTTTGAGTACCTTGAGGGGTGCAGGTTTTAGAATGGTGTCACTTTTGGGTATTTTCTGTCACCCAGGCCCCTCAAAGTCACTTCAAATGTGATGTGGTCCCTAAAAAAATGGTTTTGTAAATTTTGTTGAAAAAATGGGAAATCGCTGATGAACTTTGAACCCTTCTAACTTCCTAACAAAAAAAAATTTTGTTTCAAAAATTGCGCTGATCTAAAGTAAACAAGTGGGAAATGTTATTTATTAACTATTTTGTGTGACATAACTCTCCGGTTTATGGGCATAAAAATTAAAAGTTTGAAAATTGCAAAATTTTTAATTTTTTTGGCAAATTTCAGATTTTTTCACAAATAAAATAAAAAAAAATCATTCTAAATTTACCTCTAACATGAATCCCAATATGTCACGAAAAAACAATCTCAGAATCACCGGGATCCATTGAAGCGTTCCAGAGTTATAACCTTATAAAGTGACACTGGTCAAAATTGCAAAAAATGGCCTGGGCATTAAGTACAAAACTGGCTTCGTCCTTAAGGGGTTAAACACTAGGTAACGTCTATTAAAAAACAGTGATCATTTCAGATGAAACCTTCCAATCGTATCTAGAAGAACAGAAGCAAATATTAAGGAATAATGATGACGATTATCATTGTATCGGGGCCGTCTACGGACTCCGCCGGGTGAAAGCAGCAAGGATTCCTGGATTACAAGGACAGCAGAGTTTAAGGGGTTGTCCACCTTTGGGGACAATTATCTTTTAGTGCATGTCATTGGGGCTAAAATGTTTGGGTTTTTTTGAAACTAAATGTTGTACCACCTGGTTCCCCTTGTGTAGCTCACTGCTGGCTGCAGAAGGAGTTAACTGAGAAACGGTCAGTGAGTTCATTATGACGGTCCACCAGGAGAGACTCTCTCGTCTTTTTCTAAGCTTCTCTCAGCTGATTTATGACAGATCACAGGCTGAATGTGCAGCAAAACAAACCGCCTGTACAAGCTATATGGTGCAAATAATGTAATGAAAATAAAAAAGTGTCATTTAAAGGGTTATTCCCACCTCCAGGATCCTATCCCAGTATGTAGGAGATATAATATTCGTGTTTACCTCCAATTAGAAATGTAGTATTCTCCTGATATAGCGGAGTCTCTTACCTCATGTGCAGGGCATTGCAGCAGCTTAGTTATCCATGCTTACCACCATTAGCAATGAACTGTGCCTATATGCGTGTGTAACCTTGGATACCTCCGGTCCTGCAATGCCCTGCACATGAGATAAGGGATATAACTAATCAGGAGAACTATACTACATTTCTAATTGGAGGGATTTGATATTCTATTTCACTTACTATATATTGGGATACCACTTTAAGTGAAGAAAGAAAAATCCTTAAAACTGGACAACCCCTTTAACTATTCTCGCCCCATTGCAGCGAGCACGCGTTTCTCCAGCCGTGGCCGGAGCTCTGCAGGCAGCTCCGGGATGAGCCGAGGCACCGCTGCCGCCCCACTTGTATCCCGTGGGGGCGTGGCTAGTGGATCACCACGCCTTCTTACATTGAATCCACGCCTCCTCTTTGTAGACACTTACGGCCCGTACGGACACACCCCTTCGCCTCTGATTGGCTGGGGGGCGTGGTGACCCGGTGGGCAGTGACGTCACGGGCAGTTCCTGCAGTGTGAATGAATCAAACTGGCCGGGGAGTAAGCGGCAGTGAGGCTGGAGCTCTGCAGCAGCAGCAGCAGCACTGAGCCCGGAGCCTCTGAGCAGCCTCTGAGCGCCCGGAGGACGCGGCCCAGCCACCTGTCCGCTGCACTCATGCCCGCCTCGCCGCACCTGCCGCCCCCGGCTCTGGCCCCTGGCAGCCCTGACTCCGCACAGCCCTGACTCCGCACAGCCCTGACTCCGCACAGCCTCCTCCTTTTCCTTCTCGTCCCCCGCTATATTATCAGTATTCCCTATTCTTTCATCTGCTATTTCTACAGCGACGTCTCCGTACAATGATGCAGAGCTCAGCAGCGCTGGCCACAGATGCATCTGTCAAGGGGCTTCCAGAAATTCTTGGGCTGCCAATGCAACGTAAGGCATTTTATTCCTCATTCATTGATTTAATAATAAAGAATTCTGGCAGTATGGAGGGCTGGGATGCTGCAGGGAGTGGGATGTGCAGCATGATGGGGACTGGATGCAGCCTGCAGATCCCCCACCCTTCCTCCTCCACAGGGCAGGGGTCAGGGGGGCTGGAGGTCAGCACACATCACTCAGAGCCCTGCAAGAGAGAGGGATCGTGGTGATGGGCTTCATTCATAACCTCAGGACCAGACACCCCCACATTCACACACCCCAAAAAAAGTTTATTGCAAACTTTCCTGGTGGTCCCCTCTCCCCTGCTGCTCCCCTCAATCCCTGCAGCTCCAGTTATCATTACTGATGATACTGTCAATGTCTCCTCTCAAAACAAGCGATTACTGATGATATGGAGCTCTCTGTAGAATGACTTTCCTGTAGAAGTCACATATATTTTGTAGGACCAATGGGATGTATTAGAATAATAACTGATAATCTATAGAATATTGGATATCACTGATGGAAGTCAAATATATATATATATATATATATATATATATATATATATATTTCCCTATATTTATGGATGGTTTACATTGCATGTTAGTGATGGATGGGAAGTTTCTATTCAACCCACAGAATATAGGATGTTTATGGTGAAATGGAAGCTTCTGTATGAACCATAGAATATGGCAGAATATTAATGAAATGGAGAAATGAAAGTTACTAATAATAATAGTAATGAGCAGAACATTGCATAATATTGATGAAATGGAAGTTACTAGATATATACTATTATAATATTACTATATATAATTTACTAGATTATCCATACAATAAAAGATACTTTTGGCGATGTGAATCGTTATATACCATTGAATATAGGATGTTTATGGTGAGATGGAAGCTCCTGTATTAAACATAGAATGTGGCAGAATATTAATGAAATGAACAAATGGAAGTTACTAATAATATTAGTAATGAGCAGAACATTGCACAATATTGACGACATGGAAGTTACTAGATAATCGATATATACATTATATATATATATATATATATATATATATATATATATATATATATATATATATATAATGGAAGTTACTAGATTATTCATAGAATAAAGGATACTGCTGGTGCTGTGAAACGCTTTATTTATTTTTATATTTAATATATATATATGTGTACACACACCATTGCATATATGATATTGGCAAAGATCAGAGCATTGCATGATATTGATGAAATGGAAGTTTCTATATTGACTTTATAATGTCGGACATCGCTTTACTTTCTATAGATCCTACAGAATGCAGCAGATAAATAATGAGATAAACGTTTATATACAACCAATCTGGGATGTAAATATCGGAATGAAAGTTTCTATGTAACACATAAGATGTTATTGATGCAATGGACCCTACAGAACAGGTTGTTGCTGATGGGCTGGGGGTCTCTACTGTATATGCTATAACATTGTACATGACCCACAGACTGCAGCTCATGACTATCAGGATGGGCTTCTCTAAAGAACACTTGCTATAAGATATTAATAATGTAATGGAAGTTGTTACTGATGGGCTGGAAGTTTCTGCAGAGCCCCCACAGTGTGACATTAGGGGGCTCCATTAGTGGATCCTGCCTAGGATGTATTAGTGGTGACAGTGGGGTCAGGTCAGGGATCGGAGGGTCTCCGAGGGTCCTGTGCAGAGGGTGAAGTGGAGGTGCTGACAATTATGTCTTTTGTCCTCCGGAGCAGAACAAGTTGGTGTAATTGAATTGTGCCTATTTGTATCATCACAGTAACTGGAGTAATAGGAGCATCATTTAGGAATAAGGATGTTTTATTAAAAGCAATCTCCAGAATTACAGACCAGTGATGGAGAGAGATGGTGTTTGTCATTTGTAGTCACTCATGGAAGTTTATATTATAGTTTTCATTTGCAGAATCACAACTCTCATCATCCATTACATGATCAGAAATCTACTGTATTCATGATTTACATGATAATTGAACGATTCTTAGATATTGATACAGAGATGGAAGATCATTAGATTTATAGATACATTTGCAAAACATATATTGAAATAAATAAATAGATTTGAGACAGATACATATATTGCATAATAAATAAATATTAGTTACATCCACATACATATATAATAGATAGATAAAAGATAAATAAGAGATAAAGTTAATAGATAAGAAATAGAGATGGATAATAGAACATTGACAGTAGATAAAGATATATAGATACATAGATGGTAGATAATTAGATATATAGATACATAGATGGTAGATAATTAGATATATAGATACATAGATGGTAGATAATTAGATAAATAGATACATTTGCAATACATATATTGAAATAGATAAATAGATGTGAGACACATACAGATACATATATGACATAATAGATAAATATTAGTTACATACACATACATATATGATAAGAGATATAGTTAGTAAGGATATAGCTAGATAGAGATAGATGTGATAGATTAAGAAATATAGATGGATAAATAGAACATTGGCAGTAGATAAAGATATATAGATACATAGGTGGTAGATAATTAGATGTATAGATACATTTGCAATACATACAAATATATAATACATAGATGTGAGACATACAGATACATAAATAACATGCTAAATAGAAAAATATTAGATGAATACACATACTTATATGATAGATATTACTAATATAGAGACAGTTTTCGCTTTTCTATATTTCATAATAATTTGTTTAATAAGCAAACATGTCTAAGTAATTATATAAACACTGGATTGAGTTTCCCATCTCTATATATTTTAACATCCAGTATTAAATGATACCACTGTCATTAAACCAATGGTACAATGATCGCAGAGGCAAACTATAGCATCTGATCTGAATAGCATGTCCTTCTGCAAATTAAATTATAGCAAAAAGCATAAAAAGGTTTTTTTGTAAAAGTTATTGTATATTATTCCAGTTGGGAAGAGATGAGAACATTGTGTAGGCAAATCAATTAATTTGACATGTTTGGTATATTTTGCAGCCGGATCTTTGTTTGTTTTTGTTATTTTTTTGCCCTTCACTGCGATGAACAAAAAAATAAAATACAATTTTTTTAATGCAAATAGGAAAAAAAACAATTGATTATAAAATTAAATTATACAGATGTATGATCTTTTATAGAATTACAGAAATGATGCAAAAAAAAATAAAATAAAACTTGGGAATAACAGTTGAAGATTAATATCAACAATAAATTAACGAATAACAATATTGCATATATAATACATAACATAATAAAAAATAAATCAGAGTAATAAATCATAACTATTAATACTGCATTGCAAATGTTAAAATAAAACAAAAATGTAAATTGTTAAATATATATTAAACAAAGTAAGAATGAGAAGAAATAAGAACAGGAACATAAACCAACTTAACATAAAATAAAAAAGTAAATAAATCAGTAAGAAATATTTAAAATCACTTAAATTAGAAGAAAAAAAAAATAAAATAAAAAGTAATACACATTAGTGA